>NW_026875792.1:0-180828 GCF_032173495.1 Musca vetustissima | reverse complement strand
TTGTGAGGTCCTTAGAAAAATATTCTTTGAATAAATAAATCCACGCCTTGTGAGGTCCTTAGAAAAATATTCTTTAATAACTCCACGCCTTGTTGGGGACCTTAGAAAAATTTTCCTTAATAAATCCACGCCTTGTGAGGTCCTTAGAAAAATATTCTTTAATAAATCCACGCCTTGTGAGGTCCTTAGAAAAATATTCTTTAATAAATCCACGCCTTGTGAGGTCCTTAGAAAAATATTCTTTAATAAATCCACGCCTCAGTTGGCCCTTGAAAAATATTCTTTAATAAATCCACGCCTCAGTTGGCCCTTGAAAAATATTCTTTAATAAATCCAATCCAAAAATATTCATCAAGAAATCCACGCCTTGTATACTAATTTAAAAATATTCTTGGAAAGAACTACGCCTTGTATGGCCCTGTAAAAAATATTCGTTAAAAATTCCACACCTTGTGAGGTCTATAAAATATCCTTTATAGCTTCGATGGGCCCTGAATGCCCCACATTTTCCGCATTCCCAAATGTAAAGTGTTTTTTTCAGTTTTTCTTCCGCGTGGATTTATCCTTATGGATCTCAATTTTTAGCTGGCTGCTTTTAATCTTTACATACGTTTTGGCCATTTATCTTTGGCTCAGAAAGAAGGCAGCAGCACATAAACATAACACACCTAAACACATACGCACACAATCGCACACACACACTCACCCATGCTGACGCAGTAACATTGCAGCACTCAAAAGTGAAACACGTTCGTCGTTTCACAATTCAAATCGTGAATGGGTTGTTGTATTTGTTTTTTGGACCCCATTGCACACAGACACACACACACGCACTCATACATTCATATGGCTACATCCATGTGAATATTTATGAGGACCTCTTAAATTGCACCAAATGACAGCAGTACTCAGGACTTAGGACAAATGGACGTATGGACGGACAGACAAACGAAGGAACGAATGAAAGTATTTGAAATGAAAAACAGAATGAAAAAAAGCTAAGCAAACTGGAAGAGATGAATTGTTGTGTCAGCCATTCTGTCGGAATGGCTGACTGGATGGCAGGGTGTCTGTTCGGCTGTCCGACTGCCTGGTTCGTTGCTTGGTTGCCAAGCCAAGTCAGTTGGCCGCTTGCGACAGTGCATGCGACATTTATGTGCATCTCTCTCAACTCGTGGCCATTGAATTGCCTCTGTTGTTGCATGCATAATGACAGGTGTCGTGTTATTCTTAAAACTCCACCCCGTCGATACTATTGTGATTCTGCATCAAGGCTGAACAATGCACATAAAATAAAATCCTAGGTTTTTTTTGCAACTCTTCCTTTACAACTACAACAACTAACATCCTAAAAGAGTTTTGCTCTTTTCAGTGGCCAGTCGACTGAGAACGATAGGATGTGATTGTGTGTATGTATGTGTCTGTGAGTGTGCCTTTGTGCATTCTCAGGACATAAATTATGACCTCTACCTAACATTACGTCGTCTAGCAATGTCCAATGGACTTCCGTCCAATATTTTTCTCGATTTTTGCTCCAGCCCCATCCTCTTAACCCTGCCGACTATTTCCTTTCTGCCGAGTGGCATTTAACATTTGATGGTGTTGCATACACCATGGATGCAAGGAACCTTTATTGTCTGCTGTGCTTATACCACTCCAGCACCTTCCAAATACAATCGACAAGAATGGAGTTATTGTTTTGCATAGATCCCTGCTGTCATTTTGGTATTCAGGATTTCAATTGTGGTAATCTACCTTCCCCTCTACAATCTCGTGAATCTTACCCCCCCCCCCCCTCTCCGGAATAAAATTGCATCACGTTCATAAACATAAATACAGTCATAACATTTGTTTTATCCATCCCCCCCCCCCTCCAATAGACATTTATTTGTTTTCCCAAAAACGATTTCCATAGGAATTCCTCAAAATGGGAGGTGGAAGACCACTGTGGTCCTTGGCCAGGTGATAGCTAGTTGAGTGGTCTCTCCAATTCCGTTTTTTCTGTTTTGAGGAGTTAGTAAAGAATAATAACACTTAACATTTATGACAAACGAATGATGTCAATTTACCAGAAACATTCAGAGATCTGTGAAAAGGAATTTTTAACATACAAAAGGTGTACCTCTCCTCTCGTCACGGAGGGTTCACTTTGGTCGTATCATCATATCAACTCAATGTTCGAAGAAGAATAAATTTTTGTGGACAAGACTTGTGGTCAAATGGCTAATGGTGTGTATAAAAACTATGATGGTATTAAATAAACTCTCAATAGCAATTGATAGGAGGAATGGATATCGATGAGAATTGTGTAATTGCGAATTGGATTAAACAGATCACTTTAAGTGTCTTTTGAGCTGTCTAAACTAAAAGGTGATTGATGTGTTCGTTTATTTTATAGTTAAGAAATGATTAGCATGGCTATAAGAATATTTTTTCGAGGACTATAAGAGCTATAAATCCGATTTTTTTAAAAGAATTTATTTCAAGGATAATTGTTCCAAAAGCCTGTATTTTTTAAAGACCATCAGGCCAATAAGCGTTGCTTTTTAATAATTTTTTTGAGGACCCTTATGCCAATAAACGTGGATTTTTACAGAATATTGTTTCAAGGACCATCAGGCCAATGAAAGCGGATTTTTAAAAAAATATATTTTTCCAAGAACCCTCAGGCCAATAAGCGTGGATTTTTAAAGAATATTTTTTCAAGGACCCTCAGGCCAATAAACCTGGATTTTTAAAGAATATTTTTTCACGGACCCTCAGAATATTTTTTCAAGACCCTCAGGCCAATAAGCGTGAACTTTTAAAGAATATTTTTTCAAGGACTCTCAGGCCAATAAGCGTGTATTTTTAAAGAATATTTTTTCAATGACCCTCAGCCAAATACACGTGGATTTTTAAAGAAAAATTTTTTAAGGACCCTCAGACCAATAAGCATGGATTTTTAATGAATATTTTTAAGGATCAGCATGCCAATAAGCGTGAATTTTTAAAGAAATTTTTTTATGGGACCTCAGGCCAATAATAGTGGATTTTTAAAGAATATTTTTTCAAGGAACCTCAGGCCAATAAACATGGATTTTATAGAATATTTTTTCAATGACCCTCAGGCCAAAAAAGAGTGGATCTTTAAGGAATATTTTTTTCAAGGACCCTCAGGCCAATAAGCGTGGATTTTTAAAGAATATTTTTTCAAGGATCCTCAGGCCAATAATCATGGATTTTAAGGACTATTTTTTTCAATGACCCTCAGGCCAATAATCATGGATTTTTAAGGAATATTTTTTCAAGGACCCTCAGGCCAATAAGCATGGATTTTTAAAGAATATTTTGTCAAGGACCATAAGGCCAATAAGCGTGGATTTTTAAAGAATATTTTTTCAATGACCCTCAGGCCAATAAGCATGCATTTTTAAAGAACATTTTTTGAAGGACCCTCAGGCCAATAAGCCTGGCTTTTTAAAGAATATTTTTCAAGGATCCTCAGGCCAATAGACGTGGATTTGTAAATAATATTTTTTCAAGGACCCTCAGGCCAATAAATGTGGATTTTTAAAGAATATTTTTTCAAGGACCATAAGACCAATAAGCGTGGATTTTTAAAGAATATTTTTCCAAGGACACTCAGGCCAATAAGCGTGGATTTTTAAAGAATATTTTTTCAAGGACCCTCAGTTCAATAAGCGTGGTTTTGTAAAGAATATTTTTTCAAGGACCCTCAGGCCAATAAACGTGGATTTTTAAAGAATATTTTTTCAAGGACCCTCAGGCCAATAGACGTGGATTTTTGAAGAATATTTTTTATTAAGGAACCTCAGACCAATAATTACACCCTACACAACTATGTTGTCAGGGTATTATAGCTTTGTGCAGCCCCAAATGTTTGTAACGGCGCAAAATATTGGTCCTAAACCCACCTCTAAGTATACCGATCTTCATATCTCGACTAGCTGAGTCGATCTAGACATGTGTGTCCGTTCGTCCGTCCGTCCGTCTGTCCATTATAATTTGTAGACACGATACAGGCCATAGTTATGGACCAATCTTCGCGAAATTTTGCATGTAGGATGGGTTCTGGCCAATGAAGACCCCTATTGTTTTTGGTAAAGATCGGTTACTATTTAGGAGATGAAATGGACCAAAAACTTTATTTTTGTCCAATTTTCTGGTCGCTCCAGGGGGGCGCAATTATGGCCCGAACTTCGCGAATTTTCACATGGAGAAGTGGGTCGGGCCAAAGATCAAGCATGCCAGTTTTTATAAGGATCGGTCAATATTTAGCGGGTCAAATGCACCCTGATTTTTGTGTGAAAAGTTACAAAATTTGTATTCTATAGCGTATATATTTACCCATGAAGAACAAAGACCCGAAAAGTTCCTAGCATATCCAAGAGGAGTGGTTGACCTTTAAATTGATACCATTTATATAGTCGTATGTACACAGATGTGTGTGTTACACTTAAATCTTTACAGGTGTTTACGTATTCATATATTATTTAGTAACCTATTACCACACTTCAGGGCGGATATATAGCCTGATCGCTTTGAAATGTTCCATGAAGTTCCAGTTATGGTCAAGGACAACGCCTAAAATGTTAGGTGATGATCATCAAACACAACCTATGGTGAAGGGAATCTGGACAAGTAATTAGAGGGGTTGTACTGATTATTAGTAACATTTTCTGACCTCTAGTCAGAAAATGTGTGAAAATATCGCGAAATATTGCCAATTCTCATTATATAGAACCACCGAAAGTGAGATTTTCATGGAAGTTGTCTAGGGTATCATATGGTCGGCCCCGTCCGACTATACTGCTCCGCTCACTGGTTGTGCATATATATGGTGGTATTATGTCTTTGTACATATGTTTGTAACAAGCAAAAGGAAACGAGATAGACACATGGTACCTTTTGAGAATATACATAGAATCACTTTCGAAGTCGATTTATGCATGTCCGTGTTAAATTGTAAACAAAGTACAGGTCGCAATTATGATTCAAATTGGATGGAAGTTGGTACAGCTCATTTATTTGGCCCAAGGACGAACCCTATTGAAACTGAGGAAATATCGGATCAGATTTAGATATAGCTCCCATATATATTTTCGTCCGATTTGATGTAAATGGTCCACCAAAGTCCCTATATATCTTTCGAGTTGCACGAAATTCGGCACAGCGTAATGAATTAGGTCTAGAATGATGTGTTTTAAGTTTCATAAAAATCGGTTCAGATATGGCACAGCCTACTGAATTAAGCCTAGAATGATGTGTGCTAAGTCGAGTGAAAATCGGTCCAGATTTAGATATAGCTCCCCTATATATTTTCGTCCGACTTAAGGTAAATGGTGCACCAAAGATCCTATATATCTTTCGATTTACACGAAATTTGGCACAGCGTACTGAATTAGGCCTAGAATGATGTGTGCTAAGTTTCGTGAAAATCGGTCCAGATTTAGATATAGGTTCCATATATATTTTCGTCAGATTTTATATAAATGGTGTACCAAAGTCCCTATATATCTTTCGATTTGCACGAAATTTTGCTCAACGTACTGAATTAGGACAAGAATGGTGTGTGCTAAGTTTCGTGAAAATCGGTTCAGATTTAGATATAGCTCCCATATATATTTTCGTCCGATGCGTTTTTCTCTAAACATTTTTTTGCGAATGGCGGGCACGATAACTCCAATCTGTTCCAAATTTTGCAACGTTTCTCTGGGAGTGTATAGCTCTCGTATGAACTCGGATAAAGCCAATCGGTGAAGATCTTCCTTATTTTTTAACTTGGTTTTTGGTAAAAAATCGGCGATTTTCCGAAAATATTTTTTCAAAGGTCCACCATTTTGTTAATTTTAGAGCGAAGTCAATAATCGTAGTTCATACGAGAGCCAGACATGTACTCTTTCTAACACCGTTGGAATTTTCGGATTCCGATGTTCCAGTGAAGAGTTATCATGCCCGCCATCAAAAATAAGGACTTTTCTTTAATTACAAAAAACAATAACAAAATTTTTTGTAAATTATTTTTCTTCTCTTTTAAATCTTCAAATATATATGTGCAAAGTTACAAACCTTAACAAGCATTGGTATTGATTTACCAGCCCATTGATAATCTTGAAAAATTAAAATCGATGAAAAATTAACAATAATGTTTTTCATCGATTATTACTGGCATGGATTTTTTTTAAGAATAGCACGTATTTTATTTAATATTATTTTTTAAGAGGGGTTGGAAATCGAAAAGGAATTTCACTCCCTATTCAGCTCTTCTATAAAGACTCCCTCTTCAGCTCATCTATAAAGACTCCCTCTCAGCTCGTCTATAAAGACTCGAGACTATTCCAACGTTTAAGGCATATTTGCATAACCACCAAGTTTTGCTTTTATTATTTCGAATCAACCTGCAAATATTTACATCAAAAATGCATAAACCATTGAATTTAAAATATAATATTGCCCTCCACACCCTCCTCGAAGTGTTTACAAACTCCCAAAACTATTATTTTATTCAATTGGCCTTATGCGGAGTAGATTATCAGAAAAAAAGCTGTGCAAAAGCATGTCATCAAATGAAATACTTGGTTCATTATTTGGCAAAATATCTTGGAAAAAGCTGGTCCCACAGGATATTTGATATTCTGGCAATAACAACAACCACAACAACAATAAGACGGAATCGCCTTTTTCCTCTCACTCTCTCGTTTATTTTTACTTTTTGAAGTTTATAATAACAAGTAGCAATGTCGTTGTTGTTGTTGTTTTTGTGCTCTTTAAAATAAGGGCAATCACAGTCAATTGTCAATAATGTCACCGATCGATGGCGGGGACGAAACGGGGGAAACAAAAGGTCTTTTTGCCTCCAGTAGTTCAGTCAACTCCTTTGGGGGTGGCGGCGGACTTCGATTGGGGTTTTTCTTCATTTTTTTAGTTTGGTTTGACTTGAATTTTCAATTTTGTTGTTATTGCTGTTGCTAGTGGCTGTTCGTTTTCTTTTTGAAGGGATTTATTCGTCTTGTTTGTTTTTGTTTGATTTTTTTTTTTTTTTTTTTTTTTTTTCGGAAAGTGTAACTAAAAGAAATTGTGTGTGAAAACAAAAATTGGAAAAATTCTCACTGACACAAACACACGCACACTTAGAAATTTTAGAAGAAAATGCCAAATCACAACAAAATTCCAAATCCCAGTTATTTTCCAACATAAAATCTTTAGTTTTTTCTACATTTTCTTCTTCTTCGTCGTCGTCGGAATTGGATTGAATGCCAAGGGACAAGTCGAAACAGAACCGAACATTCAATGTTCAGTTCAGTGGCAGTTACAGGACATCACCAAATAGATGCACACATCCATTCACACACAATATCTTATCCAACAATAACAGTAGCAACAAATTAACAACAACAACAACAAGAGAAAGACAAAAACACCGAAACTCCAACTCATTGCAGGACAATATAAAAAAGCAACAAAAAAATTTGAACATCATTCTGTTATTTCTTGGAATTGTTCTAATTTGAAAAAGTGCCAAGTCGGAATGTTTTCTTTTTTTTGTAGTTTTTTTTTTCGAAACCCATAAATTACAAAGTTTGTATTAGGTGCCATTGGTTGGTGTTGGGGTTTGATGAGTAAAGTTTTTTTTTTTTTTTTTTTTTTGTGGGGTTTCTGCTGTGTTGTTTAAGGATTTTTTGATATCACTGCTAATTTCCCTTGAAATATCAGATTAACAAATTTTTGTACAAGGATTTTATTGTCCCACGCCATTCTAATGAGAAAATGGAAAAGAAGTATCACGCTTAGATTGCAATAAACAATAAATAGTAAATGACAGTAAGTATGAAAAGTAGTAAAGTCGGGTATATTGTACATATGGATCCTAACGATTTAAATATTTCAAAGGAACATACAATTGCCTTTCTGCACCCCATGCGAAATTTATTTTCATTCGGACAGATTTAGAGTCTTTCGCGTGTAATGGAAAACATTTATGGAAATCGATTTAAAAATTTAAACTCAATCAGACACCCATTCGAAATATATATAGAAGATCCACTAAAAACACATCGACACATTCTATTCGGCAGCCCTATCCGTTCAGAGGTGTGTAAAGCCATGTCTTCCTTCGCCATTCCTGAAAAATTAACACGGCTATGCAGGATAACTTTAACTGACACAAGGTTATCAGCTAAAGCCCGAGAGGGCCTTTCAGAGCCCTTCAATACCGAACGAGGATTCAGACAAGGAGACAGTTTTTCGTGTGATCTTTATAACAACACATGTTACTCGCCTACGCCGATGACTTCGATATAATGGGTCCAACATTGCGAGCGGTAACAGCCACATTTGAACGAATTCAGAAGGAGTCTAGCAAGGGTGGACTGGCAGTAAATGGCGAGAAGACCAGACTGATAGTATCAACGCGCAAGACGTCCAGTATGCTCGGACCAACTGTGGAACTTGCGGACTAAGGCTTCGAGGTAGTCAAAGATTTTATATATATATATATATTGCTGCCTCCATAAATAAAATTAATGACATCAATTTCAAAATTCGGAGAAGGATATTGTTGTTCAGCCCAAACTCACGCTCTACAAGCCGCTGATACTAAAAACTGCGCGCAAGGCCGACACGTTGGAAATCTTTTTATACCCTTCACCACACTGTGGTACAGGGTATTATGTCTTTGTGCATATGTTTGTAACAGGCAAAATGAAACGAGATAGACACATGGTTCCTTTTGAGAATATGCATAGAATCACTTTCTAAGTCGATTTATGTATGTCCGTCCGTCCGTCTGTCTGTCCATGTTAAATTGTAAACAAAGTACAGGTCGCATTTATGATCCGAATTGGATGAAATTTGGCACAGGTCACTTATTCGGCCCAAGGACGAACCCTATTGAAATTGGGAAAAATCGGTCCAGATTTAGATATAGCTCCCATATATATATATATATATATATATATATATTTTAACCGATTTAATGTAAACGGACCCTAAATATCTTTCGATTTGCACGAAATTTGGTACAGCCTAATCATTTAGGTCTAGAATGATGTCTGCCAAGTTTCGTAAAAATCGGTCCAGATTTAGATATAGCTCCCATATATAGTTTCGTCCGATTTCAAGTAAATGGTACCCCAAAGTCCCTATATATCTTTTAATTTGCACGAAATTTGGCATAACGTACTGAATTAAGCCTAGAGTGATGTCTGCCAAGTTTCGAGAAAATCGGTCAATATTTAGATATAGCTCCTATATATAGTAAATACCACTAGCCGAAAATTGTTGATATCCAAATATTCTATAAAAATGTCACTCATAACATTAGAGATAGGATTATCAAATACAAGAAATTGATATTCATATTTTTCCATCGTCCCTTTTCACTATTAGCCAATTCTCTGCATCCGAAAACCTAATATGAATGTACACGAACAAATTTCTTACAAATTGTAAATAATGAAGAACCTTCAGAGTTCATCTGAAATATTGAAATATTGGAAATCGGTTCGGATTTAGATATGGCTCCTACAAATATATTTTTGTCCGATTTTGTGTAAATAGTGTATGAAAGGACCTAAATTTCTTTCGATTTGCACGAAATTTCGAATAGCGTACGAAATTGAGTCTATAATGATGTGTGTGGGCTTTGGTGCACAATTTACATAAAATCGGACGTAAATATATATGGAAGCTATATCTAAATTTGAACCGATTTTTACCAAACTTGACACACGTTACTCCAGTCTCAATTCTGTACGCTATGCCAAATTTCGTGGAAATCGAGATATATATAGGGAATTTGGTGCACCATCTACATTCAATCGGACGAAAATATACATGGCAGCTATATCTAAATCTGGACCGATTTTTCCCAATTTCAAAAGGGTTCGTGCTTGGGCCAAATAAATGATCTGTGCCAAATTTCATCTAATACGGAGTATAAATGCGACCTGTACTTTGTTTACAATTTAACACCAACAGACGGACGGATGGATGGATGGATGGATGGGCATAAATCGTCTCAGAAAGTGATTCTATGCATATTCTCAAAAGGAACCATGGATCTATTTCGTTTCTTTATATCTGTTACAAAAATATGCACAAAGACATAATACACTGTACCACAGTGTGGTGAAGGGTATAAATAATATATATTACACACCCCCGGTTTACATATCACATATTTTATTTAGTCCAATTTAATGCCAACGGGCCTTCAAAAATGCGAAGTCTGTTAGGATTCATCTCTTGAATATAGCCAATGTGGTAAAGGGTATCATATAGTCGGCACCGTCCATCTTTAATATGTTTTTTGCTGGTTTCACTTGTTTACATTACAGTAGACCTATCTTGGCAATATTGCCCATATATATAAAATTAAAGTTCTATGTCGATTCCGTGTTCTTGGACATATGTACATCTTCATGTGAAGGTCTTCACGTATCAGCGTTTGTGAATTCATTTGTCCTGTTTTTGGGTTATTTCGTCCCTCAAATAGGTCTGTTGATAGTTCTTCCTTAGCTAGTATTTCACGCACATAAAAAAATAAAGACACCACAACATTTCCAATCATTTTAAATGTATTTTTCACACAAAACCCAATATTTTATCAACATGCGAAATACTGTTTTATTAATTCTGAAATCTTTAAGCCTGATGCGTTTGTCATTATAGTCATAATGACAAACAATTGAATGACTGCAATGACACACAAGCCTAGATTAAGGCGCATACGCAACCCAATGTCCAAACAATGGGATTATCTGTGGCGTATATTTTATATAAATTTTACATTTCATACGCCACCCATTCCTGCACAAGATTCAAACACATAGTTTCAGTGTGGGATGAGGAGCTGGGGTCGGTATTAATTTTTTACACTAAAACCTAATTCATTTTTTACAACTTTTTTTATAATATAAATACAGTTTTGTGTTCCTAGCAAAATAATTTCATCCTTTTCCAACAGCAAAGTAAAAATATATGCAAGTGAATATCACTTTCCCGGAAATTAAGTAATTTCAATATGGTTCGCATTAAATTTTTTACTCCCATGTTGTTTTTTAATCTGATTTATTTTTAACGTGCCGCCACGTATAAATCATCAACAGCTATTAGCAGCTTATCATATGGTCGTGCAGATAGGTCATTCCCCGAATATCGTCAAATGAACACAGTCAATAATGAAAAGGATGAGTTCCGAACACCCTAGGCGGATGGAAGAGTAAAAATTCAAAGATAAACTAATTTTTGTAAAGCTTCTGATGATGCAGGTAGACAGAACAGCAAGATCAAAATAGAGAAAAATAAATGAAAAAAAAAAAACAAACAAAAACACATTGTCAAAGTGAAAAGTGCATTTAAAAATCAAGAACAATATAAAGGAGAGAAAAATGAAACGTTTACAAAAGGCTTCTTAGAAACTTTTAAAAATCTGCTACAAATATAAACAAATGTGTTGGGGGGTATTAAGAGCTCTATGGGAGTTACAATGGGAGTGAGAAAGTGCAATGAAGGCAAAACGCAAACAGGCGATGGTAAACGAAGTTTATAGGAAAGAAAAACAACAACAACAAAGCAGAAAAGCTGTACAGGAAAATTAGTTGTGAAAATTGGTATTTTAGCAGTGCTGTGTTTTTCTTTTATCCCAAGGCAAAAGTCCTTAATTCAATTGTCGCAGTTGCATGTTTTTGTTGTCGGGTTCTCCACCTATTGGGTGGCTTTAAAAAATTTAAAATCCACGTCTGTTTTTGGGTGACTTTAAAAAATTTAAAATCCACGTCTGTTTTTGGGTGACTTTAAAAAAATGTTAAAAATTCCTGTCTTTTTTGGGTAAAGTCCACGCCTATTGTAGTGAGACTCCTTGAAAAAATATTCTTTAAAAATCCACGCCTATTGTTGTGAGACTCCTTGAAAAAATATTCTTTAAAAATCCACGCCTATTGTAGTGAGACTCCTTGAAAAAATATTCTTTAAAAATCCACGCCTATTGTTGTGAGACTCCTTGAAAAAATATTCTTTAAAAATCCACGCCTATTGTTGTGAGACTCCTTGAAAAAATATTCTTTAAAAATCCACGCCTATTGTAGTGAGACTCCTTGAAAAAATATTCTTTAAAAATCCACGCCTATTGTAGTGAGACTCCTTGAAAAAATATTCTTTAAAAATCCACGCCTATTGTAGTGAGACTCCTTGAAAAAATATTCTTTAAAAATCCACGCCTATTGTAGTGAGACTCCTTGAAAAAATATTCTTTAAAAATCCACGCCTTTTGAAGTGAGACTCCTTGAAAAAATATTCTTTAAAAATCCACGCCTATTGTTGTGTGAGACTCCTTGAAAAAATATTCTTTTAAAATCCACGCCTATTGTTTTTTTTAGATTCCTCGTCGATGGTTCTGAGACTCTTTAAAATCCAAGCCTCCTTGACTCCTTAAAAAAAATATTCTTTAAGATTCCATGACTATGGCTCTGAGACTCTTTAAAAATCCGCGCCTATTTTTTTTAGGGTCGTTGAAAAAATATTCTATAAAAAATCATAATTTCCGAGTTTTAAACCCCCATTCTTCCCTTGCAGTAATCACCATTCTTTTCCTAGTATTAGACATTCTCATGGCCAAAACTTAAATAATCTTTAAGGCAGTTAATACCCCCTCAAAAGAATGAATACCCCACATAGCAGGAATAGTGGCGGTAGCAGCATCATCAGTAGTTCCTTTTTGTATTCATGTGCCATTGAATGTAAGAAGCATCATTGATAAGACTTGAAAACCACATGTTAGCACATGTTCTTACCACACACATACATAGACACTAACGAAAAATGTTCATCTCTATTCTGCCGCATTGAAAACGGAAGAAAAGCCAAAAAATAGAAACGCAAGAAAATATAATCCTTTTTACTTAAGGATTACTCAATGCAATGTGTTTCTTTCGTCGTAGTTTTTTTTTTTTAATTCCGACTTGGTGGTTGTAAATGAAAGTTAGTGTTTGTCTGGTGTGGGCTGATGGAAACTGAGCAGGGACCTGCGAAGGCGTTGCAACAGAAGCAGTGTAATTTTCTTTTGAGAACATAATCTTATGTGCAATGTTTCATCTTCTATGGGGTTTTTCTTCTTCGCTGAAGTTACTATCAAAGGGCATATTTAAATGTTCGCAGAAAGAGAAGAGGGGAGGTAACGTTGGAAAGTTATGTTTCAGGTAGGCATTTTAAAAATATACTTAATTTTATTGGAAATTTAATAATGGTCCATAGAAAAATAATCTTTATTAAATCCACGCCTTGTATGGTATGATCCATAGAAAAGGTAAAGTCGTAAGGAAAGTAGTAAAGTCGGACGGGGCCGACTATATGATACCCTTCACGACTTTATCTCTATTCAGCAGATGAATCCTAACAGACGTCGTATTTTTAAAGGACCAGTAAAATGAAATTGGATCCATAAATTCATTCTGCAACCGATACTATTTTTTTAATTTGGTCAGATGTAGAAGCTATATCTAAATCTGAACGATTTTCACTTAACATACATCATTCTAGACCTAATTCAGTACACTATACTAAATTTCGTGAAAATCGAAAGATATATAGGGACTTTGGTACAGCATTTTCACTAAATCGGACGAAAATATATATGACAGCTATATCTGAACCGATTTTTTCCCAATTTCAATAGGATTCGTCCTTGGGGCGGATAAGTGATCTATGTCAAATTTCATTCAATTCGATCATAAATGCGACCTTTACTTTGTTTACAATTTAACATGAACAGACAGACGGACATGCAAAAATCGACTCAGAATCCACGCCTTGTACGGCCCACGCCTTGTATGGTATGGTCCTTAGAAAAATATTCTTTAATAAATCCACGCCTATAGCCCTGATATTCCTTAGAAAAATATTCTTTAAAAATCCACGCCTATAACCCTGATATTCCTTAGAAAAATATTCTTTAATAAATCCACGCCTTGTCTGGTCCTTAGAAAAATATTCTTTAATAAATCCACGCCTTGTCTGGTCCTTAGAAAAATATTCTTTAATAAATCCACGCCTTGTCTGGTCCTTAGAAAAATATTCTTTAATAAATCCACGCCTTGTCTGGTCCTTAGAAAAATATTCTTTAATAAATCCACGCCTTGTCTGGTCCTTAGAAAAATATTCTTTAATAAATCCACGCCTTGTCTGGTCCTTAGAAAAATATTCTTTAATAAATCCACGCCTTGTCTGGTCCTTAGAAAAATATTCTTTAATAAATCCACGCCTTGTCTGGTCCTTAGAAAAATATTCTTTAATAAATCCACGCCTTGTTAGGCTCCTTAGAAAAATATTCTTTAATAAATCCACGCCTTGTCTGGTCCTTAGAAAAATATTCTTTAATAAATCCACGCCTTGTCTGGTCCTTAGAAAAATATTCTTTAATAAATCCACGCCTTGTCTGGTCCTTAGAAAAATATTCTTTAATAAATCCACGCCTTGTCTGGTCCTTAGAAAAATATTCTTTAATAAATCCACGCCTTGTCTGGTCCTTAGAAAAATATTCTTTAATAAATCCACGCCTTGTCTGGTCCTTAGAAAAATATTCTTTAATAAATCCACGCCTTGTCTGGTCCTTAGAAAAATATTCTTTAATAAATCCACGCCTTGGATGGTCCTTAGAAAAATATTCTTTAATAAATCCACGCCTTGGATGGTCCTTAGAAAAATATTCTTTAATAAATCCACGCCTTGGATGGTCCTTAGAAAAATATTCTTTAATAAATCCACGCCTCAGTTGGTCCTTGAAAAATATTCTTTAAAAAATCCACGCCTCAGTTGGCCCTTGAAAATATTCTTTAATAAATCCACGCCTCAGTTGGCCTTAGAAAAATATTCTTTAATAAATCCACGCCTCAGTTGGCCCTTAGAAAAATATTCTTTAATAAATCCACGCCTTGTTGGTCCTTAGAAAAATATTCTTTAATAAATCCACGCCTTGTCTGGTCCTTAGAAAAATATTCTTTAATAAATCCACGTCTTGTCTGGTCCTTAGAAAAATATTCTTTAATAAATCCACGCCTTGGATGGTCCTTAGAAAAATATGTTTTAATAATTCCACGCCTTGTATGGTATGGTCCTTAGAAAAATATTTTTTAATAAATCCACGCCTTGTCTGGTCCTTAGAAAAATATTCTTTAATAAATCCACGCCTTGGATGGTCCTTAGAAAAATATGTTTTAATAATTCCACGCCTTGTATGGTATGGTCCTTAGAAAAATATACTTTAATAAATCCACGCCTTGTATGGTATGGTCCTTAGAAAAATATACTTTAATAAATCCACGCCTTGTATGGTATGGTCCTTAGAAAAATATTTTTTAATAAATCCACGCCTTGTATGGTATTGTTTAAAAATCTTCGCAAATAAGCGTTCGTAAAAATATTCTCTAAAAAGCTATGTTGATATTTGTGCCCCTAATCAGTTCCAAATCATTACTTCAGTAATGGTCAACTTTATCAATAGTTCTACTTATAACCTCCTCCCCATTCGAATTCTTTCCTCCCCCAAAGCAAAGTAGACAAAACCCGACAACAACAAAAACCGAAAATGGGGACAAATGTTATGTGCCACTTAACTTCATATTCTTTACAAATCATTGAGTTGGGCCAAACGTTTGACTTGTCTTGAGAGTGTGCTAGTGTGTGTGGTATAACTGGCATAATTAGATTATCAGTTGTATTACCAAACTCCAAATATTCTACTCCTACCCTCCCCCCACATACAAGTATGCAGTTATTCATCTCCTACAACAAGATGTGTGTTATCTTGGCATTTGTTGTTTTTTTTTCTCCTTTGGTTTTCTTTTGGCCAAAAATATATAGCAAGTCCTTGAGTGCGGTAGTTGAAACAACCCAAAGACATGTGGTCATTATGATTTACACCTTTTTTCATCACATTCTTCTTCTTATTTTTACTACACTCACACACATATGTATTCCATAGTATAGGGAAAATAAAGAAAGAGAAAAAATCAGTACAGTAGAAGTAAGAAGAAAGATAAAGTTATTGGCTTTGTGCCAATTACTGGATAGACTAACTAAGATGAAAATGAATGGATAATAGGGTGGGTTACAGAAAATGAAATTTATTAATTAATACAATTGTCTTATTTATACACAGACTTGCTTTATAATCGAAAAATTCAAATCCTTTAGTTTTATAATTAATTATGTGTAATATTTCCCCTCCACCCCAATGTCGGTTTTTGCACAACCACATGTTCTTACGACACAAAAAAAACCTTGATGAAGAAACAAAAATCTTCATGAAAAGAAAATTAAATTATCTTTACGTTTTTGGTTCTGTTAATCTTTTCCATAAGTAGAGAATTTGGCAGATGTTGATATGAGAGGAAGATGAAAAAATTAAAAAAAGAGAAAAAATGGGTTTACAACAATCTTCCACCCACTGCACATTGAATAACTAAATATCAGGTTTTGTTACAACAAATATTTTAAGGACATAAAGAAAAAGAACCAAAAAGAGTGAAATTTTCAAGAAGATTTTTTTCAGTGAGTCTCAGAATAATAGGCGTGGATTTTAAAGAATAATTTTTCATGGACTACACAAGGCGTGGATTTATTATAGAATATTTTTCAAGGGCCAACTGAGGCGTGGATTTATTAAAGAATATTTTTCAAGGGCCAACTGAGGCGTGGATTTATTAAATAATATTTTTTCAAGGGCCAACTGAGGCGTGGATTTATTAAATAATATTTTTTCAAGGACGATACAAGGCGTGGATTTATTAAGGAATACTTTTTCAGGGACCATCCAAGGCGTGGATTTATTAAAGAATATTTTTTCAACGACCATCCAAGGCGTGGATTTATTAAAGAATATTTTTTCAACGACCATCCAAGGCGTGGATTTATTAAAGAATATTTTTTCAGCGACCATCCAAGGCGTGGATTTATTAAAGAATATTTTTTCAACGACCATCCAAGGCGTGGATTTATTAAAGAATATTTTTTCAACGACCATCAAAGGCGTGGATTTATTAAAGAATATTTTTTCAACGACCATCAAAGGCGTGGATTTATTAAAGAATATTTTTTCAACGACCATCAAAGGCGTGGATTTATTAAAGAATATTTTTTCAACGACCATCAAAGGCGTGGATTTATTAAAGAATATTTTTTCAACGACCATCAAAGGCGTGTATATTTTTTTAGGGACCATACCATACAAGGCGTGGATTTATTAATGATTATTCATTAAGGGCATAGCCTGGATTTTTAGAAAATAATATTCCAATTACCCGACATAGCCTGGGTTTTTAGAAAATAATTATACCCAACACAACTATGTTGTCAGGGCATTAAAGCTTTGTGCAGCCCCAAGAGTTTGTAACGGCGCCAAATATTGGTCCTAGACCCACCTTAAGTATACCGATCGTCATATCTCAACCAGCTGAATCGATCTAGACATGTGTGTCCGTCCGTCCGTCTGTCCATTATAATTTGTAAACACGACATGGCCCACAGTTATGGACCAATCTTCACGAAATGTTGCATGTAGGATGGGTTCTGTCCAATGAAGATCCCTATTGTTTTTTGAAAAGATCGGATAATATTTAGGGGATGAAATGGACCAAAAACTTTATTTTTGTCTGATTTTCTGGTCGCTCCAGAGGCCACAATTATGGTCTAAACATCGCCATGGAAAGGGGGATCGGGCCAAAGAATAAGCATGCATGTTTTGATAAAGATCGGTCAATATTTAGCTGGTCAAATGGGCCCACACTTTTGTGTGAAAAATTACAAAATTTTTATTCTAGTCCCGATCGTCATATCTCGACTAGCTGAGTCGATCTAGACATGTGTGTCCGTCCGTCCATTATAATTTGTAAACACGATACAGGCCACAGTTATGGACCAATCTTCATGAAATTTTGCATGTAGGATGGGTTCTGGCCAATGAAGACCCCTATTGTTTTTGGTAAATATCGGATAATATTTACAGGATGAAATGAACCCCATACTTAATTTTTGCCAGTTTTTCTGGTCGCTCCAGAGGCCGCTATTAAGGCCCAAACATCGAGAATTTTTACATGGAGAAGGGGATCGGGCCAAAGAATAAGTATGCCTGTTTTGATAAAGATCGGTCGATATTTAGCGGATCAAAAAGACCCTGATTTTTGTGTGAAAAATGACAAAATGTGTATTCTATAGCGTATACATTTACCACGTATACATTGACCTAGACCCGAGAAGTTGATAGTATATCCAAGATGAGTGGTTGACCTTTAAATTGATATCGTCCGTCTGTCCATTATAATTTGTAAACACGATATGGCCCACAGTTATGGACCAATCTTCACGAAATGTTGCATGTAGGATGGGTTCTGTCCAATGAAGATCCCTATTGTTTTTTGAAAAGATCGGATAATATTTAGGGGATGAAATGGACCAAATACTTAATTTTTGTCGGTTTATCTGGTCGCTCCAGAGGCCACAATTATGGTCTAAACATCGCCATGGAAAGGGGGATCGGGCCAAAGAATAAGCATGCATGTTTTGTTAAAGATCGGTCAATATTTAGCGGGTCAAATGGGCCCACACTTTTGTGTGAAAAATTACAAAATTTTTATTCTAGTCCCGATAAATTGACAGTATATCCAAGAGGAGTTGTTGACCTTTAAATTGATACCAATAATATTGTCGTATGTACTCGGATGTGGGAGTTACACTTAAATATGTACAGCTGCTTGCGTATTTAGATATTATTTTATAAACTATTACCACTAGAGGGCGGTAATATAGCGCTGATCGCTTTGAAATTTTCCTTGAGGATCCAGGTATGGTCAATGACAACGCCTGTAATTTTCGCTGATGATCACATTAACATTTTGGGATGAAGTGGACCGAAAACTAAATTTTTTTGTGTTTTTTTGTTTTTTTTTTTTTTTTTTTTTTTGAGTCAAAATATAGGCCACAAGCCGAAAATCACAACACAACCCACGGTGAAGGGAATCTGGAGGGATGTACTGAATATTGGGATATTCGGAAAATATGCAGTGTAAGGAAGATGTTCTGTTGATCTCTAATCGGTTAAGAGGGTGTAAATATCACGAAATATTGACCAGGCTCGAAATAAACAAACGCAAAAGTTAGAGTTCCGTGGTAGTTGTCTATACTGCTCCGCTCACTGGTTAAATAATATTTTTTCCAAGGCATGGATTTATTAAAGAATATTTTTTCAGCGACCATCCAAGACGTGGATTTATTTATAAGGACCATACCATGCAAGGCGTGGATTTATTAAGGGCATAGCCTGGATTTTTAGAAAATAAATTTTCGGTTACCCGACATTGCCTCGGTTTTTAGAAAATAAATTTTCGGTTACCCGACATTGCCTCGGTTTTTAGAAAATAAATTTTCGGTTACCCGACATTGCCTCGGTTTTTAGAAAATAATTATACTCTACACAACTATGTTGTCGAAATATTGGTCCTAGACCCACCTTTAAGTATACCGATCGTCATATCTCGACTAGCTGAGTCGATCTAGACATGTGTGTCCGTCCGTCCATTATAATTTGTAAACGTGATGCAGGCCACAGTTATGGACCAATCTTCATGAAATTTTGCATGTAGGATGGGTTCTGGCCAATGAAGACCCCTATTGTTTTTGGTAAATATCGGATAATATTTACAGGATGAAATGGACTCCATACTTAATTTTTGCCAGTTTTTCTGGTCGCTCCAGAGGCCGCTATTAAGGCCCAAACATCGCGAATTTTTACATGGAGAAGGGGATTGGGCCAAAGAATAAGTATGCCTGTTTTGATAAAGATCGCTCGATATTTAGCGGATCAAACAGACCCTGATTTTTGTGTGAAAAATGACAAAATGTGTATTATAGAGCGTATACATTTACCACTGATTGACCTAGACCCGAGAAGTTGATAGTATATCCAAGATGAGTGGTTGACCTTTAAATTGATACCAATTACCCATCACCACAATAGAGTGCGGAAATAAAGCGCTGATTTCTTTGAAATTTTCCACGAGGATCCAGGTATGGTCAAGGACAACGCCTATAATTTTCGGTAATGATCAGATAATAATATTGCGACAAAGTGGACCAAGAACTTAATTTGTTGTTTTTTTTCAAGTCGATCTATTGGCCACAATTAATCCCGGTAAGGAAAGTAGTAAAGTCGGACTGGGCCTACTATATGATACCCTTCACCACTTTGGGTATATTCTACATATGTATCCTAACAGACGACGCGTTTTTGTTATATATTTATATCTGAAACGATTTCAGGGGAACTTGCCAGAGACTAATTTATATTACATCAGTACGTTGTGTCAATCGGCCTAGCTATGGATCTTTTCACGAAGCTTAGCAACATCATTTTAGACTTAATTCAGTACCCTATACCAAAATTCGTGCAAATCAAAAGATATATTGGGTCTTTGGTGCACCAATTACCATAAAGCGGACGAAAACATATATGGGAGCTATATCTAAATCTGAACCGATTTTCACGAAACTTGGCAGACATCATTCTGGATTTTATTTATTACTCCAGGGATTTCCAGGGATTTTATTGGACTACTTACCTAAAATCGGGCGAAATTATATATGGGAGCTATATCTAAATCTGAACCGATTTTCACGAAACTTTGCACACATCATTGTAGACTTAATTTAGTGCGCTGTGCCAAATTTCGTGCAAATCGAAAGATATATAGGGACTTTAGTACACTATTTACCTTAAATCGGACGAAGATATATATAAATCTGAACCGATTTTCACGAAACTTTGCACACATCATTCTAGACTTAATTTAGTACGCTGTGCCCAATTTCGTGCAAATCGAAAGATATATAGGGACTTTGGTACACAATTTACCTTAAAGCGGACGAAGATATATATGGGAGCTATATCTAAATCTGAACCGATTTTCGCGAAACTTTGCACACATCATTCTAGACATTATTGATTACGCTGTGCCAAATTTCGTACAAATCGAAAGGTATATAGGGACTTTGGTGCACCATTTACCTTAAATCGGACGAAATTATATATGGTAGCTATATCTAAATCCGAACAGATTTTTCCCAATTTCAATAGGGTTCGTCCATGGGCCAAACAAATGCGCTGTGCCAAATTTCATCCAATTCGGATCATAAATGCGACCTGTACTTTGTTTACAATTTAACATGGACAGACGGGCGGACATGCATAAATCTACTTAGAAAGTGATTCTATGTATATTCTCAAAAGGAACCAGGGGTCTATCTCTATTATTTTTGCCTGTTACAAACATATGCACAAAGACATAATACCCTGTAGCACAGTGTAGTGAAGAGTATAAATACAAACGTTGAAGGGAATCTTGAAAAGTAATTAAAAGGGCTGTACTGAATATTAGTAATATCTGTTGACCTATACTCGGTCAAGAGAGCACAAATATCGCGAAATAAAGTTCCATGTTCAGAATATAGAACCACAGAAATTTAGATTTTCATGGAAGTTGTGTAGGGTAACATATGGTCGGCCCCGTCTGATTATACTGCTCCGCTCAATGGTTAGAAAATAATTTTTCAATAACTTTTTTTTTGTTATTTGAATTTTTGTGATCATTTGAAAGTGATTTTAAGTGATTATTTATACTCTTTCGAGTCGAGCTTGATGATCTGAATTTTGCAATGAAAAGGAAAGCCAGGAGAAGAACCTACGTACCCACCATTATGCGACGCGTTTCGCCGTTGGTTAAGCGGCACATCAGGCATATTGGGCTATGTGGCTTTACAAAGGTCGTATGTTGATAACTTGTATTTATTCCGCCCTGATGCGAAACTTGCATATTTGTCAAAGTTCGACATTTGTCTTCATTCTAGGAACAGTCCTTTTCAAAGCAGATTTTTGTTGTAGCGATGGATAATTAATCCACACACCTACAATTGCTTCCATGGTATACACATGTTTTTGCGCAACCGTTTTGGAAGTGTGTTGATGGCTCAGAACGTTAAGTGGTCTTGGCAACATTTGTGTTGCTCCGAGGACCTAGGTTCGAGCCCTAGCCCTGCTCGGCTGCCGGGCACGGCTAGGGCCGGGCTGAAGACAAATGTCGAACTTTGACAAAATTGAACTTAATTCGCATATGCAAGTTTCGCATCAGGGCGGAATAAATACAAGTTATCAACGTACGACCTTTGTAAAGCCACATAGCCCAATATGCCTGATGAGCCGCTTAACCAACGGCGAAACGCGTCGCATAATGGTGGGTACGTAGGTTCTTCTCCTGGCTTTCCTTTTCATTGCAAAATTCAGATCATCAAGCTCGACTCGAAAGAGTATAAATAATCACTTAAAATTTTTCAATAACCCGACATTTCCTGGATTTAAAAAAAAACTAAATTTTCAATATCCCGACATAGCCTAGTTTAAAAAAAAAATAATTTTTCAAGACCCCGACATAGCTATGATTTTTAAGGAATATTTGTCAAGGAGAGTTGGAGTTTTGAAAAATATATATATTTTCAAGAGCCAGTTTTGATTTTTTTTTTTTTTTTTTTTGTTACTCTTTCCAGGTCCTATCCCAAATTTTCCCAAAATGAGTGTTTGTAGTTTGATATTGCTTTTTCTTCTGGCAACATTTTAACACACCATTTTTCGAAATTCAACTCTTCCAGTCTATGGCATTAAACCGACAAACAAAAATCCTTTTTGCATGCCGTTTAATCTTATCAGTCGGCGAATAAATTTCCATTAATTCCTCTTAGCCAAGCGCCATAATCATTACCTTCATCATGAACTTTAATTATCAAATGCGGATATCGTCACGAAGGTGCCGGCAATTATTGTTTTTTAACATGTCGCCGCCGTCGTCCTCCTCGTCGTCTTATAACTCTGTCGAAATTCTGCAGTGTAATAAAATGTAAATGAAAGTGTACACAAAAAGAAGTCCTGAGCCGAACGTACGAAGTGTGTACTTGTGGTTATGCTGAGCGTTAACCGTGCTATATATAGAGGTGGCAATTATGCATATCGTGTCATATCGTTCCCTATAATATTCAGGAGAGTCAACAACAACAACAACCAAAATGAACATTAATTGGCCTATATTTTTTACAACTCTCTCTACCTCTCAGTATCTTCCCTTTGTGTTCAGAAAAAAAGAGAAATTAAAAATTATCGGCAGTGATTTTTTGTTGTTTAAAACAGAGCAGCCCTTGTTTGTGTTTGGCAACAGAATGGCCCAATTTTCAAAATATGGCTTTGTTTATATACCTTTGCGAGGACACCGAAGTGGTGTGTTTGTAACCCCCAAAATTAAGTTTTGAAGTGCGAACGAATGCTAATCACTCATTGTGACTCTCCGTTATTGTTTGTCTCTCACAGCAAAAAGACGGGAGAGTGAGAGCGAGAAAAAATTACAAGAGTAGTAATTTATGGAATAATTCCTATTCAAATTGAAATATGAAATGAAAAATATTTCACTGTGCTGTCCATTTGAAACAAAAGAGTCCACCAAATGAACCATGAACCCATCAACCGGCAAAAGAGAATAATAGAAGAGCAGCAGCAGCTACACCATGACGAAGCATAGGCGAATGCAACAACAGCAGCAGAAACGGGCGAACATGTTTTCAACTGAACTTGTACTACTGACCTACATTACAACTCGTCTTGGTGTATCTCAGTTTGGTATTATCCTTTTTGCCACAACCCATGCGGTTACAAATGTACGCTCTCCCTCTCTCTCTGGCTCTTATCATTACGTCTCATTTTTCTTTATCTCTCCTTGGAGAACATTTGGAATTGAAATGTAACGTTGCATCTCTGTGATTAGCAAAAAAAATGCAACAGTAGTTGAAATTTGTTGAGGCAGTCAACGTCATTCGCCCATAGTCATCATGGAGAGGACGGAATGTGAACAACAGGGGTTTCTTCTCTTAATTTTCATTGCAAGTCCTTTGAAGAGTCATGCGTATAGAAAGCTTTGTAAAAAATTGTGCATTGAAGTGTTGTTGTTATGTTGGCTATCAAACATGTTCGACAACTACCTGTTGATTTCATTGTTGGCCTAACTATATTGAGGGATATATTTGAGTAGAATTTATTCGTCCTGCTAAACTTTGAGAGGCATGTTGCATGAAAATGTTGCTAAACATCAGACAGTAAAATTTCTTTAGAAGACTTTCTATACAAATAAACAGCTGTGTTGTAACAGTTTTATAATTTTGTTTGTTTGGGCCAGGAATACAATTTTTTTGGCAAAAAAAAAACTCCATTTTGCGTAGAGAGGAAAAAGCGTTATATTTCAAATCGGGGGACTTTGAACTTTAAAAGTTTTTATTATTGTCGGTCGCGTTTTTCAAATGGTATGAGGCAAATTTTTAATCTTTTTTTACTAGGTTCCCCAACCTACAGTTGGTGTTATAACCAACCTAATGGTCATAACACCAATCGACGCCATAATATGATCTCTATCCAGAATTTTGCTACCGTCTGCGGCCGTTCATAAACTTATGATTTATTGCCAATATTTTAAAAATAGTCGTTGAAACCAGGGTCGACTATACGATACCCTTCACCACTTTGGGTATATTCAACAGATGCATTCTAACATACGTCGCATTTTCAAAAAAACAACGACATGAAATTGGATTAACTAAAATATGTGATATATATCTAAATGTGCAACCGACCTAGATCAATCCATAAACATGTCATTCTGTAACCTATAGTAAACTCTTCATTTGGATAGATAGAGAATGAAATAAAATTATGAACATCAATTTAAAGCAAATCTCAATCGGACACTCGTTGGTTATTTGAAACCCAATAAACATAAAGTCGGTCGAATATATGGTTTATATCTGCAATTCTACAAAACGCAATTACGTCATACTATACTCAATTTTGTACGTTGTGTAAAATTTCGCATCAACCTGATAAAAATGTGGAGTTTGGGGCATCATACTCTTAAAATCGAACGAAAACATTAATGGAATCTATATATAAACAGATTTCGACGAAACTTGTCACAATTTCGGATCCTTAGGGCATCATCTATGAGCTATATCCAAATCTGGACCGATTTTCACGAAACTAAACACAGATCATTTTAGGCTCAATTCAGTACGCTATGGCATATTTCGTGCAAATCGAAATATATAGGGACTATGGTGCACCAATTACACGAAATCGGACCAAAATATATACGGGAGGCATATCAAAACCTGAACCGATTTTTACGAAACTTGGCAAACATCATTCCAGACTCACTTCATTACGCTACACCAAATATTAATGGAATCTATATATAAACTGATTTCGACGAAACTTGTCAAATGTTATATTTCGGAACCTTGGTGCATCATCTATGAGCTATATCCAAATCTGGACCGATTTTCACGAAACTAAACACAGATTATTCTAGGCTCAATTCAGTACGCTATGCCAAATTTCGTGCAAATCGCAAATATATAGGGACTTTGGTGCACCAATTACATGAAATCGGACGAATATATATATATGGGAGCTATATCTAAATCTGAAGCGATTTTCACGAAACTTGGCAAACATCATTCCAGACTCACTTCATTACGCTACACCAAATTTCGTGCAAATCGAAACATGCGTATATGGACTTTGGTGCACCATTTAACTTAAATCGGACGAAAATGTATATGGTAGCTATATCTAAATCTGAACCGATTTTAACGAAACTTGATACACATCATTCTAGACCGAATTAAGTACACTGTGCGAAATTTCGTGCAAATCAAAAGATATATAGGGACTTTGGTGCACCATTTACATAAAATCGGACGAAAATTTATATGAGAGCCATATCTGAACCGATTTTCACGAAACTTAACACACATCATTTTAGACTAAATTTAGTACCCTGAGCCAAAATTTATGCAAATCGATACATATATAGGGACTTTGGTGCACCATTAACATTAAATCGTACGAAAATATATATAGGAGCTATATCTAAATCTGAACCGATATTCAGGAAACTTTACACACATTTAAATTTAGTACGCTATGTCAAATGTCGTGCAAATCGAATTATACCGGACCGAAATGTATGTAGGAGCTATATCTAAATCTGAACCGATTTTTCCCAATTTCAATAGTTCGTCCTTGGGCCAAATAGATAAGCTGTGCCAAATTTCATGCAATTGGGGCCATAAATGCGACCTGTACTTTGTTTACATTTTAACACTAACAGACGAACGGACATACATAAATCGACTCAGAAATTGATTCTATGCATATTCTCAAATGGAGCTATGGGTCTATCTCGTTTCCTTTTGCCTGTTACAAACATATGCACAAAGACATAATACTCTGTACCATAGTGTGGTAAAGGGTATAAAAATATTTTTGCAAAAATATGGTGATATATATGACCATATTAGGTCATAGCCGCCTTATAAAGGACTCGTCTGATTTTCGGAATTTTAAAGGTATTATCCGCATTTTGCCACTGAAGGCATTTCTATTCTTGATATAGCCTCCACATACATAAAGGTTCCTGCCTCATTTTAGGTATCCAGGTGTGTTACATTTTTAATGTATAGGAAAGTGGATGGCAGTTTCCATTCATCCATTACTAATATAGGTTTAGTAATGGATGGTTCAACGAACATAATATTCCATTACAATTTAGTCATAGGTTAGGAATATTTTGAAAAGAGCGTGCTTTGCTCCACCGTAAGCCAGCCGAGGGCACTCTTCAAAAGTTTGAGATTGGTATACTTCAATATTTTCCATTCACACCCCTTCATGTCATTTATGACAGTGACATTTTTCCAGAATTGGGTTCGAAGGTGTGCCAAGGTCTTTCGACGGAACAAATCTTCTGTAAATGTGTCAGTAGGCTCAGCTTACTGAGAGAGTACCTGTCACTCTATTAATTTCCATTTTGTTAAGCTGCAATTCTGTTGCCTCCTTCGCCCATGAGCTCAGTTCTTAATATTCTGCATCAATAGTGTGTAGGTAGCATTTCCGACGTAAAGATGGGTTTTCCCATATGATTCGTAAAATTTCGTGTTGCGAAAATTTTGTATGGAGTAGATTCTGGAATGAATCTTTTTTTGATTAAGAGTTTGAACTTAACCAGATCAGACTTAAACCGGCACCTGAAGAATCGTATTGTAATCGGTCATACGAAGTAAAATTTCCGTCCGTTCAGAGCTTCACATGATATAACTATTCTAGATTCAGGTATTCGCTCAAAAATGCTAATTGTACCACATAAATTTCACTTTAAAATGTTTGTAAAAAATATAAAATTTGAGCTTTTGATAGGGTGCATCCGAGGGAGACAACAATGGTTTGGTAAAATCAGACGGACTATTCTAAGACGATCCCAAATTGTCTGAAACGAATTTGTAGCAAAAAAACGTAGGCTCGATATTTTTTGTCGTCTAACACTGGGGGTATATTCAAGCACCTTAGGCAGAAGACTCTCTAGAAGAATACTATGGTCTTAATATTCCGAAAAACTTTTCTATTGACAGAAGTACCTATAGAGGTATTATAGACACAGAAGGTTCTATTTTTTCAAGGATTTAGTTAAATGTGTGGAAGATACCATAAGTACCGGTCGCCCGCTGTTTTTCAATGCTTAATGAACAGTCGATTTGCCATAAGACCCCCCACATACCCTCTATTGACAGAACGCCCTTCCATGTTTACTTTATATGGATACGAGATTTTTCTAGAGGTCTTCTATAGGCAGTAGACCCTATCTTATATCTGTAGACAGAGTAACCTCAAGAGGAATCCTAAAACTGAAAATCATATAGAGGTATTCAGTGGGCAGTAGGGGATGTCTCCTATGGACAGTATCTTGAAAAGTTTTATGTGAGTACCTGCCTAATGGCCTACCTCACAGTGGCTGAGCCACAGGCGGAAAAGCGCCCACCAGCGCACCAGCACCGAAGTACTGTACCAATTGGAGAGCATGCAGAAGGCACACTCTCCCCCCTTGATGAGGAGCGAAATCACAAGGCCCGCGAAGCTCCCCATGGGGGCCACACCAACTGTCAGGCTGGATCAACAGATCCAGGGGCACCTGACACCCGCGGTACGGAAAACCTCCGCTCAGGCTCGAGACCGGAGCCTCTCCCAGTTTGACGCACGTCCGGGTATCCGTGGTATCCCGAAGCAAAAAACCTTGCCACAAGCAGTGACAAATACACAAATCACAAACAATTAACATGCTATCCTCACGGACTGCACAAAGGGCCCAAAGGACCGCGGCATCGGACATCACAACACAAACAATGAACAAAATTGCCCTCACGGACAGCCTACACTACATCCACAGGACGAGTGAAGCACATAAGTGGAAACCACGAACCACCCACGATGCACAGACAACCGCAGGCAGCACATAAACCACCTACAACCGCCAACGACCGCCGATAACCGCACCAAGACCAGCACCGCCACCCGGTGCACCTACCCACCACCATCTGGTGCAACCGACCAAACCCAACTGCAAGGGGGCTATGTACGAGGACCACCTCCACTAAGTACTGTCCTTCTCCTAAATGCTTCACGAGCAAAACTACTTAAACAACTAACGGTCCGATCGTCTTCAACTGCCTTACTGAAATCCCACCCCGCCCCTCCATTCGATATACCCATACTTGCTAAATCTCTAATGTCATCATAGTAACAGCATTCCGTCAGTATATACTTCCAGTCCTCGGTCACCCCGCACCCACATAAATCCGTCTGGGACAGGCCTCTTTTATGCAGAAAAGCATTGAGCCATGCCCCGTCAGTAAGAAACCAGTACTTAAGCCGAAGCGAAAGTCTGACTGGTCCACTACGAACGTTGCGTCACGAATAAATTCGTACGTCACCCTCCCTTTGTCACTGCTCGTCCTCCACCTATCAACAACACAACCCCGAAGGATAGTGCTATACCGCCTACTCTCCCCATCCACCAAATCAGAAGACCTGAGCCAATCATCCTCATCCAACTGCAAACGACGCTTAAGCTTATACATCATAGCCCTCACTTCAAGATCAAGCTGCGCGGCGCCAAGCAGCACCTGCAACGCCTCTGTTGAAACAGTTCGACACACTGGCAAGCACGCTAACATGACGACCCGCTGACACGAAAGGATCTTCCTCTGCCCGAAGACAGAAGAGGCAGTTCTGTACCATATAGGTGCACCATAAGTTGCGCAGGCAACAAAGAGCCCACCATATATGATACACACAGAACGCCTACTCAAGCCCCAATCTGTCCGCAAAACACGCCTGATGGTCCGTTGTCAGCTTCTCCTTCAACCGATCGAAGTGTGGAAGAAAATTCAAACGCTCTGACACCGTTATTCCGAGATATTTAACAGTACACGAATACCTTACTAGTCTTCCGTAGAGAGAAGAACCTCAAAAGGTCTTCTTAAGGTCTACTTTGGAAAGAATATTCTCTTCTAGAGCTAATCGATAGACAGAAAAAAATTGTTCCACTGGTAAGCATCCATGAGTATGATAAATGTTTTCTTTATTCTGTGATGGTACATCTGATATGGTTATGCTTATTGATAACCCTATGTCACATTATTTGGAAGATGTGTCTAAGATTTTCAAAAATAAAAAAATTGTACCTTAAGTTTGTATATTCGGATGCAATTATTTGAAATGTGGGAAAAATATCTGGCATTTAAAGACTCCTTTGCATTCAGATCTTTAAACACTCCCTTATGCCCTTCTATATTGTCCCAACTCGCACATCAATGCTTGGGCACAAAAATTACAAATCCGACTATGCACCCCTATTATAAATATCTACATAAATTACATATATATTAATATTTATTATATTATATATTTTCAATGTCATTCTAAATAGCAATTCTACGAATTAACCTAATTAGAATTGTTTGCTATTTGAGCAGTCAATGAAATGTAAAGGCTGTATATTTGCAGGCAAATTGTTTAAGTTTTCTACCCTTGATTTTCCATCCCTTTTCTATGGTATCTGACTTGCTTATTTAATTCATACTTGTGCCTTCTAATTTTTCAATAAAAATGTTGTTGCATCTTTTTTATGCATCGCTTTCTCTGTCTATTTTGTATTTATTTCATTGAAATATTTTTTCTAATTAATTGTTTTTTTTTTATTCTCTAGTTGTAGTTATCTTTTCATTTCTAGCTGTTGTTTTTTCTCTACTATGTCAGTTTGCAAATTCATCATTAATCAACACAGATTCCAGGGAAAGTGCCGTACGTGGTGAAAGACAGTGGGGTGTTTTTGGAGGGTCAGAAGAATAAATAAAAGAAAAAGTAACCAGTAAGGAAAGTAGTAAAGTCGAACGGGGCCGACTATATGATACCCTTCACCACTATGAGTATATTAAAAAGGACTATTAACATGAAATTGGATGAAATAAAATTTATCTAAATGTGAATCTACCTAGATCTATCCATAAACATGTCATTCGTTTGTTACAATGGGACAAAAGTATGTAAATCGACTTCAAACAAATATAAATAGGTCATCCGTTGGGCTATTTTGTATGTTGTGCACAATTTGATGTCAATCTGACCAACATGAGGAGTTTAATGCCCAATTTACTTGAAATCGGGCGAAAATATATATGGAAGCTCTATCCAAATATTAAACGATTTCAAACAAACTTGTCACAGCTTAGGTTATACTAATTTCTGAACGTTTTGTTCCTATCAGCCTATTGGTTCCTTGCTAATTATAAAAATCAATCTATAATAAAAGGGAGCTATATCATGCTTATTTTCTGAAACTTGGCAGACATCACTCTAGCTCAATTCAGTACGTTATGCCAAAAATTCGCGGGATATATAGTTTGGTGCCATAATAAAATCGGCCTATATATGGGAGCTATATCTAAAACCGATTGTCACGAAACAAGGCAGATTCAGGCTCAATTCAGTACGTTATGCCAAATTTCATCCAAATCGAAGGATATATAGCGACTTTCTTTTTACATGAAATCAAAAACATATATGGGAGCTATATAGATCTGGCCATTTCTCGAAACTTGGCAGACATCATTCTACCTATGATTAGGCAAAATTTCGTGTAAATCGAAAGATATGTAGGTACCGTTTACATTAAATCGGTTAAATATATATATATATATGGAAGCTATATCTAAATCTGAACCGATTTTCCCCAATTTCAATAGGGGTCGTCCTTGGGCCGAATAAGTGACCTATGCCAAATTTCATCCAATTCGGATGATAAATGCGACCTGTACTTTGTTTACAATTTAATATGGACAGACAGACAGAATATTTCGCGGCGTTATGCATAAATCGACTTAGAAAGTGATTCTATGCATATTCTCAAAAGGAACCATGTGTCTATCTCGTTTCCTTTTGCCTGTTACAGACATATGCACAAAGACATAATGCCCTGTACCACAGTGTGGTGAAGGGTATATAAATGTAATTAAGTTCGGGCGATCCGAACTTTTTATAGCCTTTTCCCAAACTCGATAGGAACTTTTATATGATTGCTATGTCTAAAACATTGCACATACTTCAATTTATTTACCCAGAGGATTTTTATCCCACACAAATATAGTTAGTCTAGTTCGAAAATTCGGCAATGTTCTTCAACATAAGGAAAATGGTTTGAGAGATATAACGGATCCTAGAAGACACTGGGATGTTTTGGGTGGAGAGTTAATAAATTAAAAAATTAACATTTTGTTCCATCCGTCATTAGGTGTACATCCAAAATCCATAAATGTAAGTGAAAACATTGACCAATCCTGGAAATTGCCCCCACAAAGTATTTTTATTCCACTTAAGGGAACCCCACCCATTCTCGATTTTAATTGTTCAAGATTTTCAATGGGCTGGTAAATCAATACCAATGCTTGTTAAGGTTTGTAACATTGCACATATATATTTGAAAATTTAAATTTTTAATAAATATATAATCTCTTTTTTTTTAAAGGATCTTCAATAAATGGAAAATGGTTTTCCTATCTTTAACGGCCATGCATTGAAAATACTAAGACCCGGTAAACCAAATTACAGCCACATCGGTTATAAACGCCTACAAATTATCTAACATTATGTGGTAGTGTGTGTAGAGATTATGGTCCCATATTGAAAATGTTCTTTATCCTCGAATAACCCAAATTAAATCCGCAATTTAAAGACAGAAGACATTCTGGAGATAAGACTCTATACAGGTCTTCAAGATATTTTCAATAGACAGAAAACCAGTTGGGCGTGTTCTATCAACAAGGGATCGTCTAGAGGGCTTCTATTGACAAAATACGCTCGAATGATTTCAAATAAATAAATAAGAGATTTTCTAGATTTTTCCACAGACCAATTGACCATATACGTTATATGTAGGCAGAGGAATGAGAGGACTACTAAACACTGAAGAAATCTTCTGTGGACTGAAGAACCTCTGGAGGACAAAGGAACCCCTTCTGATCTTCCGTCTGTCGGACTTTTGTAGGTCTACTATAAACCAAAGATCTTCTGGAGGTATTCTATAAACAGAAAATCTTCTAGAGCTATTCAATTCAGATGATTTCTGTGGGCAAAAAATATTCTGAAGATCCCTTATGAATATATTCTATGGACATAATATCCGTAGAGCCCTTCTATAGGCAAAATATCTTGCGGTTTTCTATAAACTAAAGAAACTCTTGAGATTTTCTACAGACTTCTAATGATAGAAGACCCTTTCGAATCCCCCTAAAGATAAAAAACCCTACACACGACTCCTAAAGTCTGAAGATCCTTTAGAGGTCTTCCATAGGCAGAAGACTCTCTAGAGGTATTCTACAGACAAAAAAACCCGTCTAGAAATTTTCAATAGACCGAAGAACCTATAGAAATTGAAGAACCATCAGATGTTATGTAGGTCTGCTTTAGACAGAAGAATCGTTTTCTATAGATAGGATACCCTCTACAGTTATTCTATAGGCAAAATATATTTTAGAGTTCATTGAAAGACATACGACTCTAGTAGACAAACACCTTCCGAAGGTAACCTATGTACTGAAAATCTTATAGAAGTCTACTATATACAAAAGACTAGCTAGAGATCGTATATAGAACTCTCTGGAGCTATTCTATTATACTAGAATACCTAAAAAGAGAAGAAAAGTCTACTTTAAACAGACGGTCTTCTAAAGCATACGAGACTCTCTAGTGAATTTTAATAAACATATAACCTTTTAGTTACCTCCTATAGACAATAGGCTCCTCTGTAGACCCTATAAACAGCCGACGCTCAAGAGGTCTTCTATAGTATACGAGGCGCTCTAATGGTTTTTAATAAACATATAGCCTTTTAGTTATCTTCTATAGACAATAGGCTCTCTAGAGGGTCCTCTGAATACCCCCTATAAAAGTCATCTATAGATATAGACTTCTTCAATAGATAGGAAATCCTCTAAAGGACACAAAACCCTGTAAATATTCTTTAAACCTAAGACCCTAAAAGGTTCTACTATAGGCAGGATACTTTTTTCAGATTTTTATACACCAGAGACTCTAAAGGCTTCCTTTAGACAGAAGACTTTTTGGATTTTTGTTTATAAAAGACCTCTAGAGGTCCAGTAGAAGTCTTCTACAGATCTAATATATATTCTATAGAGCCAATTAAGGTCTTTTATAGCCACAAAACCCTCTAAATATATTCTATAAATATAAGACCCTCGAAGGCAGGATACTTTCTTCAGCCGTTTATAGACCAGGCACCCCTATAGGGGTCTCCTTAAGTCAACTGCTCTCTTATGGTTTCCAATGGACTCCAGACTCTCTGGATTTTTGTATAAGTCTTGTTTGGAAGTTCTTCTGTATACATAAAACCCTCTAAATATATCGTATAGGCATCCCCCAAGGCTACAAGGATATTTTAATCGGGTTTTTTATAGACCGATCCTAAAGGGTTCCTATGGACTCCAGACTTCTCTCCACACTGTGGTACAGGGTATTACGTATTTGTGCATATGTTTGTAACAGGCAAAAGGAAACGAGATAGACCCATGGTTCCTTTTTCGAACACTTTCTGAGGCAATTTATGCACGTCCGTCTGTATGTCCGGCTGTCCATGTTAAATAGTAAACAAAGTACAGGTCGCATTTATGATCCGAATTCGATACAATTCGGCACAGCTCATTTGTTTGGCCCAAGGACAAACCCTATTGAAATTGGGAAAAATCGGTTGAGATTTAGATATAGCTCCCATATATATTTTCGTCCGATTTAAGATAAATTGTGTACCAAAGTCCCTATATACATTTCGATTTGCACGAAATTTGGCATATCGTACTAAATTAAATCTAGAATGATATGTATAAAGTTTCGTGAAAATCGGTTCAGATTAAATATAGCTCCCATATATAGTTACGTCCGATTTAAGGTAAATGAGGCACCAAAATCCCTATATATCTTTCGATTTGCACGAAATTTGGCAGAGCGTCCTGAATTAGGTCTAGAATGATGTGTGCAAAGTTTCGTGACAATCGGTTCAGACTTAGATATAGCTCCCATATATATTTTCATCCGATTTAAGGTAATTGATGCATCAAAGCCCCTATATATCTTTCGATTTGCACGAAATTTGGCATAGCGTACTGAATTGCGTCTATAATAATGTGCGCTAAGTCTCATGAAAATCGGTTCAGATTTAGATATAGCTCCCAAATATAGTTTCGCCCGATTTTAGGTAATTGGTGCACCAAAGTCTCTGGAAATCTTTTCATTTGCACGAATTTTGTCACAGCGTACTGAATTAAGTCTAGAACGATGTGTGCAAAGATTCGTGAAAATCAGTTCAGATTTAGATATAGATCCCATATATATTTTCATCCGATTTTAGTTAATTGGTGCACGAAAGTCTCTGAAAATCATTCGATTTGCTAGATATATCTAAATCTGAAAATCGGTTCAGATTTAGACATAGCTCCCATATATATTTTCGTCCGATTTTATGTAATTGGTGCACCAAAGCCCCTATATGTCTTTCGATTTGCACGAATTTTGGTATAGGGTACTGAATTAAGTCTAGAATGATGTTGCTAAGCTTCGTGAAAAGATCCATAGCTAGGCCGATTGACACAACGTACTGAAGTAATATAAATTAGTCTCTGGCAAGTTTCCCTGAAATCCGTACAGATATATATATATATATATATAACAAAAACGGGTCGTCTGTTAGGATACATATGTGGAATATACACAAAGTGGTGAAGGGTATCATATAGTCGGCCCAGTCCGACTTTACTTACTGGTTTAGAGTAAGCTTAGAATCATTTTTTGAGTCGATTTATGTATATCTTTCTGGCTGTCCGTCCGCCTGTCCATGTATTTTACAAGTACAGGTCGCATTTATGATCCGATTTGTATGAAATTTGGCCCAGCTTACTTATTTGGCCCAAGGATGAACACTTTTGAAATTGTAGAAAATCGGTTCAGATTTAGATATAGCTCCCATATAGTTTCGTCCGATTTTATGTGAATATTTGTCCCATTGAGGAACATTTTGCATAGCGAGTGCAATTGAGGAAAAAATTATGTTGAAATCGGTTCAGATTTTCATATAGGTCTTATATATATTTTGGTTCGATTTTATGTAAATGGTACACCGAAGGGCTTATGCTTGTTCGATTTACACGAAATTAAATTTAGAGTGATAACAAAAAACAAATGGTGTATATAACGGTTGCTCAATTAGGTCCATGTATTTATATATAGCTCCCATACATAACTTTTTTCGATTTTATACAAATGGTACACCAAAGAATATGGGGTTTCAAATATCTATCTAGATATCACATTTAATTTCGCTCGATTCCATCTCTATGGTCCTCCAAAAATTCTATGTCTGTTGTATCTACAGGATAGTGTAAATACCCAAAGTGGTGAAGAGTATAATATAGTCGGCCCCGTCCGATTTTTGAGCCCCTAGAGGGGGAGTAGAAGTCCACTGTATCTAAAAACCCAGTAGGAATTTTCTTTCTATATATATATATATATTTTCTTCTATATATATATATATATATATATAGACCTTTAGAGGTCCATAAACATAAGACCATCGAAAGCTATTTTATATGCAGGGTACTTTCTTTATTTTTTTTTTAAGTTAAATAACCTCCAAAAGTTTCCTTAGACACAAGACTTACTCCGGTTAAGCTCTAGAAGTCCCCTTAAATCAAATAGACAGAAGAGTCTCCAGGTCTAGAGGTCTCCCTAAGTCAACTGTGAAATCCAGTCTCTCTGGATAATTTCATCTATAGCTATAAGCCTCAGTAGAGAATTGAAGTTTTTTTAAGTATATATCCGCTTCCGATAGCTATAATTGTATTAAATACCTCTAGAGGTCCTCAATATACAGGCGTCTATCTGAAGGCATTTTCTAGTCAGAAGATTTATAATTAAAGAGATCTGTTGACGTCTTTTGTTGATAAAATAACCGCTTGAGGACAAAATAACCAAGGCTACAGGCAGATATAGAGGCCACAGAGAGGCCTAGAGACCGTAGGGAAATCTAGAGGCTACATGGATATCAAGAGGCATTATGTGGGACCTATAGATATGCTCCAGTGGTCTCTTTCATTCAGAAGAACCCTTAGACGCTCTAGAGATCTCTTAATTGATTTTTTGCATTCTATTTATATTTTCCACCCAAAACAAATCTTCACTCCCACTGTGCAGGATTGACGCTAGCATTGCATTTATCTTTAACAAGATAATGATGCACAACAAACAACACCATTGAATGAAAAAAACAGCAGCAGCAACAACAACAAAAACAATCTGAATGCAGTTTTCCGAACAAGTGGCTTTATGGAAAATGTTTTTACTGCTGCAACAACTCCATCCCTCTCACTATCTTCCATTCCATCCAATGGAATCTGTGTGGGTGTTTCGTTTTTTTTTTTACTCCTCCGCTAACAGAGCAAAAATATTTCAAAGTCTTGTGTCTAGTGCCTCGTTAATAAATTTTCTTCATTTGTTGCAAGTTGCTGTTGTTGTTGTTTTTGTTGTTGGTTGTTACTTAGTGTTGCGTTTTTTTCTTTTCTTTTGCATATTTACTTCTCCAGTTGCCACATTGTTGCCAGCTTTGTTGCTACACAGTAAAAGAATAAACAACAACAACTAACTTGGACATGTTTGTAATGGTAGTAGTGTTTGATGTTGTAGTCTAAACGACCGAGTATCCTTTTTTCCGCTGTTCGTTTTAAAGGCATGTACTAAGGCGAAGGATAAGTATTTTGTTTTAGGAATTTCTTTTTGGTATTGAAGGATATTATAACTGTCATTAAGTTGAGCAGACAAGCAGTGGGGTGTGTGTGAATAACATGAAAGTGCAAATTGAAATATGGAGCGCAAAATGCATATAAATTGAATATTATAGAAATTCCTTTAAAGGAGGGGGTTTCGTTGATATTGCTCTTTATTTGCAACACGTTCATTTACCATGTTGTTCTTTAAGTAGTATAGGGGAAGAAATCATGTATTTTGAAAGTCTACAAAGATTTTTTTTTTCAAATTTATTTCGTATCAGAATTATCTCCTCAAAAATTACGTTATACTTTTAGAGGGGGGATAGAGTGAAAAACCAGTAAGGAAAGTTGTAAAGTCGGACGGGGCCGACTATGGGTATATTTAATCAATGCTTGGCATAAGGAGGCCTAGCATCGGGTAAAATATATAGGGAAGCTATATCCACATATGAACCGATTTGAACGAAACTTGTCACAGGTTAGGTTATACTAATTTCAGTACGTGTTGTTCCTATCACTTCCATGGTTCGTCAATTACTTAAAATCAGTCCATAATATAAGGGAACTATATCTTTGGTGCACCATTTACATGAAATTGGACGAAACTATATATGGGAGCTATATATAAATCTGGACCGATTTTCACGAAACTTTGCAGACATCACTCTAGGCTCAATTCAGTACGTTATGCCAAAGTTCGTACAAATCGAAAGATATATAGGGACTTTGGTGCACCATTTACATGAAATCGGACGAAACTATATAGGGGAACTATATCTTAATCTAGACCGATTTTCACGAAACTTGGCAGACATCACTCTAGGCTCAATTCAGTACGTTATGCCAAATTTCGTACAAATCGAAAGATATATAGGGATTTTGGTGTACCATTTACATTAAATCGGACGAAAATATATATGGGAGCTATATCTAAATCTGAACCGATATTCAGGAAACTTAACAGACATCATTCTAGGCCTAATTCATTACGCTGTGCCGAATTTCGTGCAAATCGAAAGATATATAGGGACCGTTTACATTAAATCGGTTAAATATATACATTGGAACTATATCTAAATCTGAACCGATTTTTCCAAATTTCAATAGGGTTCGTCCTTGGGCCGAATAAGTGACATATGCCAAATTTCATCCAATTCGGATCATAAATGCGACCTGTACTTTGTTTACAATTTAACATGGACAAACAGACGGACGAACGGACATGCATAAATCGACTTAGAAAGTGATTCTATGCATATTCTCAAAAGGACCCATGTGTCTATCTAGTTTCCTTTTGCCTGTTACAAACATATGCACAAAGACATAATACCTTGTACCACAGTGTGGTGAAGCAGGGACGTACGCATTTTCATTTTATACTACCGAATAAATTTCCATTTATTCATACACGTTGCCTAAAAAATTTAAAGAAGATTTTCGCGTGGACAACATATTTTTGTAAAATATTACACGTTGCATTTATTATTAAATTTTCATAAAATTTGTGAGGCTTTATTTATTTGGCCCAAGGACAAATTCTTTTGAAACTGGTTCACAGAAGACTTATATGTAACACATTTCGATTAAATTGGTTCGCATATACCTTCCACCTACATTTTATCCGATTTCAAGTTAATGATGCACCAAAGATGATATGTGTGCCAGATAAAAATAAAATTCCGTATGAATTGGTATGACTGAATTTTGTCATTTCCGTATAATTCAGATATTGGTATTGTTCTCAAACTTAGCTAGCGTATACGTTGTGTAAATGCGTATAAGACCTAGAATGCATAACTTCAATTACTTGGTATTTTGGCTGTCAACAATATTCTGAAAAATGTTTTTGAAATTTTTATCTTAAGAATATCTTTGTATATTTGGCCCGTCCAATTATTGACATTTTCTTACTGGTTAAATATTGTTTTTAATTAAATTAAACCAGTAAGGAAAGTAGTAAAGTCTGACGGGCCGACTATATGATACCTAATATCCAATCCATATCCAACAGATGGAATCCTAACAGACGTCGCATTTTTGAAGGACCTATACTAAATTTTGGTCAGATATAGAGTTGCTTCTTACAATGGGACAAAATTATGTAAATACATTTTTAGGGAACCCCACCCATTCTCGATTTTAATTTTTCATGATTTTTGATGGGCTGGTAAATCAATACCAATGCTTGTTAAGGTTTGTAGCTTTGTACATATATATTTGAAGATTTAAAAGAGAAGAAAAATAATTTACAAAAATTTGTTGTTGTTTTGTTGTTGTTTTTTGTAATTAAAAAGAAGTCTTATTTTTTATGGCGGGCATGATAACTCCTCACTGGAACATCGGAATTCGAAAATTCTAACGGTGTTATAAAGAATATATGCCTGGCTCTCGTATGAACTAGGATTATTGACTTCGCTCTAAAATTAACAAAATGGCGGACCTTTGAAAAAATATTTTTGGAAAATCGACGATTTTTGACCAAAAACCAAGTTAAAAAATAAGGAAGATCTTCACCGATTGGCTTTAACCTAGTTCATACGATAGCTATACACTCACAGAAAAACGTGTAAAAATTTGGAATCGATTGGGTTATTAGTTTTTGAGTTATTGTGCCCGCCATTGGCAAAAGAGAAAAACGCGTTTAAAGTTTGAGAAGCCCTTTAGCCGTCACTTGATGCTGACACGATAAATCGGCTATATCTTCAAGAGTTCTTGAGATTTTCACTTGAAATTTTGTAGAGACATTCTTGAATCAGTGTAGAATCGAATTAAATCAAAAAAACAATTTTGACCCCGAGAATGGGGGATCCCCTTAAAGCAAAATATCGAAATCTAAACTTATAAATCCAAATTTCGTGCAAATAGAAGGATATAAAGGGACTTTGGTGCACCATTCACATAAAATCGGACCAAAATATATATGGGAGCTACATCTAAATCTGAACCGATTTTCACGAAATTTAAAACACATCTTTCTAGACTTAATTCAGAACGCTATGCCAAATTTCGTGCAAATCGAAGGATATATAGGGACTTTGGTGTACTATTTACCTAAAATCGAACGAAAATATATATGGGAGCTATATCAAACTAAGACCCGATTTTTTCCAATTTCAATAGGGTTCGTCCTTGGGCCTAATAAGTGAACTGTGCACAAATTTCATCCAAATCGGATCACAAATACGACCGGACATGCATAAATCGACTTAAAAAGTGATTCTATGCATATTCTCAAAAGGAACCATATGTCTATCTCGTTTCCTTTTGCCTGTTACAAACATATGCTCAAAGACATAATACCCTGTACCTCAGTGTGGTGAAGGTAATAATGAGTTGGTAAAATTAACCTATACTTATTACTATTGAAGTGTTTATTGTTTTAAATCAATATATAACATTTAATTCATTCAATAACCTCGGTTTCTGTTTCATTTTTTTCCTATTCCACTAAACAACAAATCGTGTACTTGTTATCGTCTTCAGCAGGACATTCATAAAGACATTTCATCCTTGGACTAGTTTTGTTCCTTTATATTTCCTTATGTCGTCTACATTTCTATTATAGTTATTCCACATTTTTTTCGAGTCGCATCTTTCAATTTAATTTAAGTCAATCACATTGTTTGTGTTGGTGTTCCTTTGTAATGGTATGAGTGAATGAATGTTTTCCCCGTTTCCATGTGTTGGTGAGTTGCTTCGTAAAAAAACAGAAGAAAATTAATATAAGTCAACTCCTACGACTACTTCTAAATTTCTTGTCTAGTTAAGAGTCTCTTCGTTGACTTGCTTCTCCATTTTCATTCCATTCGTAAATTTTTGTAAACAAGAAAATTATGCAAATTTTCTTTTCTTCTCGTTTTTGTATTATTATTTATTTTCCATTTTTCCTTTATTTCATTAGATTTCATCATTTCTTTGCTATTGTGTTCTATATCCTTATGTAATAAAATCTACTGCCAACTGCCGGTATATATGTCGGTTGGGGTATGTCAGTCTGTCTGTCTGTCCGTTCGTTCTCTCATTGAAATGTACGACTCTGCAAATAGTTACGAATGACACAATAAACAATTACGAATTCATTAGCATAAGAAAAATGAAATTTATCTGTATCTACAAATGAATGAAAGTGGGAAGTGCAGTAACAGAATTTCATTGCAATTTACATGACTGCGAACATGGAAATGGTGTAAATTAGTATGATACACGAACAGTTGCAGTTCATTTAATTTTGTATAATTTGTTCGTCTTCTTCTTCTTTGTTTTTTGTAAATTATCACAATTACTTTTCATTCTAATCATCCGGGGAAAATTGGTTGAGTTTTCATCAAGTGGATTGCAATTATAAGGACATTCATTACAAATCCACTTAGAGTGCATAATGCCATGTGAAAAGGAAATTCATTTGTTCTTGGATGGTCGTTGAAAAAATATTCTTTAATAAATCCACGCCTTGGATGGTCGTTGAAAAAATATTCTTTAAAAAATCCACGCCTTGGATGGTCGTTGAAAAAATATTCTTTAAAAAATCCACGCCTTGGATGGTCGTTGAAAAAATATTCTTTAAAAAATCCACGCCTTGGATGGTCGTTGAAAAAATATTCTTTAAAAAATCCACGCCTTGGATGGTCGTTGAAAAAATATTCTTTAATAAATCCACGCCTTGGATGGTCGTTGAAAAAATATTCTTTAATAAATCCACGCCTAGGATGGTCGTTGAAAAAATATTCTTTAATAAATCCACGCCTTGGATGGTCGTTGAAAAAATATTCTTTAATAAATCCACGCCTTGGATGGTCGTTGAAAAAATATTCTTTAATAAATCCACGCCTTGGATGGTCGTTGAAAAAATATTCTTTAATAAATCCACGCCTTGGATGGTCGTTGAAAAAATATTCTTTAATAAATCCACGCCTTGGATGGCCCTTGAAAAAATATTCTTTAATAAATCCACGCCTTGGATGGTCTTTGAAAAAATATTCTTTAATTAATCCACGGATGGTATGGCCCTTGAAAAAATATTCTTTAATAAATCCACGGCTTGTATGGCCCTTGAAAAAATATTCTTTTAAAAATCCACGCCTTGGATGGTCGTTGAAAAAATATTCTTTTAAAAATCCACGCCTTGGATGGTCGTTGAAAAAATATTCTTTTAAAAATCCACGCCTTGGATGGTCGTTGAAAAAATATTCTTTTAAAAATCCACGCCTTGGATGGCCCTTGAAAAAATATTCTTTAATAAATCCACCGCTTGTATGGCCCTTGAAAAATATTCTTTAACTAGCATATGCCCGCTACTTCGTTAGCGAATGTGAGAAATATTTAAACATGTATTAACATATTATTTTATTTTCATAGAAAACTGCATTTGTCGGAAAAACTAAACAATCCAGACATTAATACCGACCATAAATTTAATTTGAGTACCAAATTTCATGAATTGAGCTCTAAAGGTTCACTCAAATCCAAATTTTACCAAATTTAGTTCCATTTAGCACACATTATTTCCATAAGCACCCTCCTCCATCATCCAACAAAACTTTCTGCATACCCCGATCCTACAACCCCACAATAATTTCAAATTTCAGGATTCCAAATCTATCGGTTCACCCACTACTAAAATTGTACAAAATTTAGTACACAGTAGTAACAATTTCCAAAACTTTTTACATACACCAATCCTACACCCCCATATTGATCCTAAATCCAAATTTTAGGATTCCAACTTTATCGGTTCACTCACAATTTAAATTGTACCAAATTTAGTACACAGTAGTACTAATTCCCAAAACTTCCTACATTCCTTAATCCTACACCTCCAAAGTGATCCTAAGCCAAAATTTCGCGATTCCAAACCTATCGTTTCACCCACAAAACCTCCTACATAAATCAACCCTACACCCCTACAGTGATCCCAAGTTGAAGTTTCAGGATTCCAAATCTATCGGTTCACAAACAATTCAAATTGTACTAAATTTAGTACATAGTAGTACCAAAACTTCCTACATAAATCAATCTTACACATCAACAGTGATCCTGACCACATGATGTCCCATGCTTCACCTAAAATTCAAATTGTACCAAATTTAGTACCATTTAATACCCATAGGTATTATTTTTTTTTTAACTGAATCCTGAACCGATTTGAAGCAAATTTGCCAGAGATTAATTTATACTAATTTCAATACGTTGTGCCAATCGGCCGAATATATATATATATATATATATATATAGGAGGTGTACACATCATTCCAGACCCTATGCCAAAATTCGTGCAAATTGAATGATTTTCAGAGACTTTGGTGCACGATTTACCTAAAATCGGTTGAAAATATATATGGAAGCTATATCTAAATCTGAACCGATTTTCACGAAATTTAGCACACATCGTTCTAGACTTAATTAAGTACGCTATGCCAAATTTCGTGCAAATCGATGGATATATAGCGACTTTGGTATACCATCTACCTGAAATCAAACGAAAATATATATGAGAGCTATATCTAAATCTGAATCGATTTTCACGAAACTTAGCACACATTATTCTAGACCTAATTCAGTAGGCTATACCAAATTTCGTGCAAATCGACTTTGGTACCCCATTTACCTTAAATCGGACGAAAATATATATGGGAGCTATATCTAAATCTGAATCGATTTTCACGAAATTTTACATATATCGTTCTAGACTTAATTCAGTACGCTATGTCAAATTTCGTGCGAATCGGACGAAAATATATATGGGAGCTGTATCTACATCTGAACCCACTTTTTACGAATCTTAACACACATAATTCTAGACATAATTCATTACGCTGTGCCAAATTTCGTGCAAATCGAAAGATATTAAGGGACTTTCAACACATCGTTCTAGACATAATTCAGTACGCTATGCCAAATTTCGTGCAAATCGAAAGATATATGTGGACTTTGGTCCCACATTTATATTAAATCGGAGGAAAATATATATGGGAGCTATATCTAAATCTGAACCGATTATCAGGAAACTTAACACATATCATTCTAGACCTAATTCAGTACGCTGTGCCAAATTTCGTGCAAATCGAAAGATATATAGGGACTTTTGTACAACATTTACCATAAATCGGACGAAAATATATATGGGAGCTATATCCAAATCTGAACCGATTTTAAGGAAACTTGACTCATATCATTCTAAACCGAACTCATTACGCTGTACCAAATTTCGTGCAAATCGAAATATATATATGGACTTTGGTACAACATTTACCTTAAATCGGACGAAAATATATATATGGGAGCCAGGGACGTACGCAGGGGTGGAAATGAAATTTTTTCACAGTAATTTTATGTTTGCAACAGCGAATTTTTTCATTTTGTACTGCCGGGGCCATGTAAAAAAAAGTACATGTCGCAGTTATAATCCGATTTGAATGAAATTTGGCACTAGTCATTTATTTAACCCTATTGAAATTGGAGAAAATCGGTTCAGATTTAGATATAGCTCCCATATATATTTCGTCCAATTTTAGGTAAATTGAGCACCAAAGTCCCTGAAAATCATTGAATTTGCACGAATTTTGGCATAACGTACTGAATTAGGTGTAGAATGACGTGTGCTAAGTTTTGTGAAAATCGTAAAAGATTTAGATATAGCTGCCATATATAGTTTCGCCCGATTTTAGGTAAACGGTGCACCAAAGTCCCTTTTGATTTGTACCAACTTTGGCATAGCATACTGAATTTACTCTAGAATGATGTGTGCTATGTTTCGTGAAAATCGGTTCAGATTTTTATATAGCTCTCATATATAGTTTCGCCCGATTTTAGATAAATTGTGCACCACAGTCCCTCAAAATCATGCGACTTTCCCGAATTTTAAAGTCCATAGCTAGGCCGATTGATACAATGTACTGAAGTTAATATAAACCAGTGAGCGGAGCAGTATAGTAGGACGGGGCCGACCATATGATACCCTACACAACTTCCATGAAAATCTAACTTTCGGTGGTACTATATTCTGAGCTTGGGCAATATTTTGCGATATTTGCGCCCTCCTATAATTATTTGTCCAGATTCCCTTCACCGTGGGTTGTGTTGTGATGTTCGGCTTTCAATGACAGCCTATAAATCGACTCGAAACAAATACAAAAATAAGTTTCCAGTCCACTTCATTCCAAAATTATTATCTGATAATCATCGAAAATTATTGGCGTTGTCCTTGATCATAACTGAAACCTCATGGAACATTTAAAACTCATCTGCGCTATATTTCCGCCTTCCAGTGTGGTAATGGTTACTAAATAATATCTCAGTACGTAAGCACATGAAAATATTTAAGTGTAACTCCCACATCTGAGTACATACGACCATATAAATGGTATAAATTTAAAGGTCAACCACTCCTCTTGGATATGCTATCAAATTCTTGGGACTTTGTTCTTCAGGGTTAAATATATACGCTATAGAATATAAATTTTGTAATTTTTCACACAAAAGTCAGGGTCCATTTGACCCGCTAAATATTGATCGATCTTTATCAATCTGATCTTTATCTGGCCCGATCCTCTTCTCCATGCAAAAATTCGCGGTGATTGGGCCATAATTGCGGCCTCTGGAGCGACCAGAAAAACCGGCAAAAATAAAGTTTTTGGTCCATTTCATCCACTAAATATTAACCGATCTTTTCCCCTATTGGAAAAGGTCTTCATTGGCCAGAACCCATCGTACATGCAAAATTTCGTGAAGATTGGTCCATAACTGTGGCCTGTATCGTGTTTACAAATTATAATGGACAGACGGACGGACGGACACACATGTCTAGATCGATAGATACTTAAAGGTGGGTCTAGGACCAATATTTCGTTACAAACTCTTGGGGCTGCACAAAGCTATAATACCCTGACAACATAGTTGTGTAGGGTATAGTTAATCGCTTGCAAGTTTGCTTGAAATCGGTTCAGACAAAGATATGGCATAGCTGCTATATATACTTTTAACTTATTCATATTAATTGTACACCAAATAATCAATGGGCGTCTGATTGAGATTAAATTTTAAACAGTGCATAGGTTTCAGAATAACATTGATTTCAGAATCCAATTGATGTTAGTCGGTTTAGATATAGATAAAGATCACATATTTAAGTTCGTTCAATTGTATGTCAATGTTCCTTCGAAAAGGCCACATCGTTTATGATACATTTGTAGAATATACCCAAAGTGGTGAAGGGTATCATATAGTCGGCCCAGTCCGACTTTACAACTTACTGGTTTTAAATTTGTATCTATTGCTGGAACTTAAAATATATATTTTTATTGAATCCACACTTCTGGTTTGTTCTAAAAAAATCATGCTAATTGTATTTTCTCCATCCCACTGCACTTCTTCAATTTTCGAACAATTTTAATTATCTTAAAATTTTTGTTATTAATTTCCCAAAAACTGCCTTTGTAACAGCATGAATAGTTTTGTTCTTTGTAATTTTATTTGGAGATTATATTTTGAAATGATGCTCTTTGCATTAACTATAATTCGCCGGAAAATCCAGCAATGCTTCTTTGTTTCAAAAAGCAAACATTTTTCAAGGAATTATTTTCAGGGAATTAATATATCATGTCTTCTTGCGAACAGAGAAGACCAAATCGAGGCAACAAAAGTAAATAAAATTTAAGAGAACATATGGAGACCAAAATCTGTAATAAGTTCTGACTACTTTTAAGATAAGATCAAATATTAGGAAATCTGCTGAATATTGGCTCTCTGTCAAAAATCTTAATATTGGACACCTCTGCTGCCTCAGTGCATCAGCATTTCCATCAAAGTATGTGTTAAATTAAAATTCTGAGCTGAAGAAATAACAACAACTCTCAATAAATAAAAAGCATTAGAAATTGAAAAATAAAACAAAATAAAGCCTCTTTTGCAATTTAACAAATGCCAAGACCATTCTCATCACCATCATCATCCGCATCATAAGCATCGTTATCTTGCTCATCCATGACACTGCACTGCATTCGCATCACATCATCACCCATCTACACATCTATCCATCCGCTCCTCAAACACCCCCCAAACTATAAACATCAAACGAAATAATATATTTTGTTGTGATTTTCAGTTACTGCCGTTGATGTTGTTGCTGCTGCTGTTGTTGTAGAAGCGCATATAAATCTTAAGGAATCTTCCTTCCTTTGAATGCCCAAAAGCGATTTTTTATTTGAGTAACAACATTTCACAGCATCTTAAAATGGCCAGAAAGTTTCATTGAAAGTGAAGCGAATGAAATGTTGATTGTTTTTTGAAATGGATGAGAATACGTTCGGTCATGGATGGATTATTTGTAAGATACTGTGGACCGCCTTGATTTGCAGATGATAGACACCAAATTTCTCTCAGGACCTACTCATAAGAAAGGAGTCAAGTGCAATTCCATTATATTAAACCACATATAATTTTTGGATCTGTAGGTCAGATCTCACTTTGCGATTCTCAAATTATTGTTATTGGAAGCAAAACCTTTTCCAATATTCCCGGCACAACTAAAAGCTACTATATGGAGACAATGGCTTTGTAAATTTTCGACTTGTAGGTTGCTTATGCTAATAAACATTTAAATAACAAATTACAGAAGCTCTTGTCAGCCTCTTCGCTTCTCCAGTATTCAAAGACATTTATCTAAGACATATGTGAACGTGCATGTGGATGGGTTCACCATTTCGACCAGACTATATCAACAGGCCTATCAAGCAGGATTGAATAGTATTAACACTAATGTTGTGGAAGAAAGTCGAGAATACAGGATGAATAGAATCCTCAGAGAAAATCTGCCTCGATAGCAGCAGCGTCCACGACAAAACCGAGTCGTTCCCACGGCAATCGGATCTACGCTCCAGAACGACCCGAGTTCGACTCGGCGAGGGATTGTGAACTCAGCGACAGCTGTACCAAACAAAAGTTTTTTCCACAGGTGAGCAAATCATTTCGACAGCTTTGCTCGCCATTCTTTTAATCCCTGCCGGCGTTGAACAAAACCCAGGCCCTGATGTCTGGTTTTGTTCAGTGTGTCATTTACGCATCGCTACAAATTCCACCTCAGTGTGATGCAATGTTTGCAACAATTGGTGTCACTTGAGGAGGTGCTCAGGTCTCGCAACCTGTTGTCTGCAGCCTACAACATCCAGCTCCTTGTCTCCAACAACCCCGAGAAATTCCATCCTTTCTCAGCAACCTGCCCAGAACTGGAACTGTCCGGTTTGAGGGGAAATCATACGGAGAAACATGACATCTGTAAGGTGCAATGGTTGCAGTAACTGGTGCCATATGAGACGATGTACCACCCTGCCTTCACACAGGAATTGGAATTCAGGTTGCTTCAGTGCGGCCGATTGCTGCACTAATAATGCAGTAATATCCGCTAGAATCCCGTTGAGTCCTTCCAGTACTACGGCTAGCACTCCGTCTAGTTTTCCATCCGGTAGTACTGCTATAAGTGTGAGTACTAGTGGTAGAGCTGGTTATTACATTAGCTCTTCCTCCAGTTCTGCTGCTAGCACCCCGGCTAGTTCCAATGCTACTAGTCATACTAGTTATTCTACTAATGATTGGCGTACTACGGCTGGCACTCCGTCTAGTTCTCCATCCAGTAGTACGACCACTAGTGCTCATGGTGGTTGTCAAGTTAGTTATTCTACTAGCTTCCCCGTCTAGCCATTCATCAAGTAGAATTCATTCTAGTGTTCCGACTAGCACTCCTTCTAGTCATCCTATTCCAACAACGAATGCTCAAAACCCATCCAGACAACAGCCTTACAGGCAGGTTTTTCATACCACAAGGGCACCTACAGCAGCAGTCCATGAAGGGGAGTGATCTAAATACCTCATTCCTAATCATGCAATTTAATTGTAATGGTCATAGGAATAAGGTTATTGAGATCACAAACTTCATGCATGAAAACAACATCCTCATTGCTGCCTTGCAAGAAACGAAGCTGACCAGCAGTTGTTCCTTATCCTCCTCCGTGAATTACAACATCATTTGATGAGACAGAGATAGAGACTATGGTGAGGGTCTTGCATTCTTCATCCAGCGAGATGTCATATATACCCTGACTTCCCCTCCGTCACCTTCGCAGTCTGATTCTTTCCTGGAGGTTTTGAGCTTTTGATTTCATTCCGACGATACTGAAATTGAAATTGTCAATGTATATATTCCGCCCGTCAACAGCATTGAGGCCAGTTATCATCCAAGCATCATCCATCTGCTGCAGGGAGGTAATATGGTTTTCACAACTTCCCAATTAACCTCGCGGTGTTCTTATTGCAAACCAGATAGACGATTTCGCTTTCATCAATAAGGAATCCTCTACCAGAGTCACTGCTAGGTGTTCGAGCTCTCCGGAAATTTCCATCGTCAGTTCATCGCTCCTTCCATACACTTCCTGGCAAATTTAAGACCATATTCCCATCACTTTAATTTAAGACCATATTCCCATCCTGGTCATGGTAGAGAAACCCAGCGATTTCTCTACCATGGAGTCCGATCAGCCTACTTTCATGAATTATAATAAAGCCAACTGGCACGGCTTCACAAAATGCATTTAGGACTCCTTAACCCGTATGTGCCAGTAAGAGTGAGAAGATTTTCCAAGAAATTATTCTAAAAGCGGCAAAACGCTTCATTCCTGCAGGCAGAATTCCTCTAATGACACCAAATTATCCATCCAGGGCATCCAGATTGGCACAGCAACGCGACCAACTTCGTGCCGAAAGCCCCGCTGACGAAAGAATGCCGCAGCTTTGCACTGAAATAGATGCTTTAGTCCAGTGATGCACACGGTGAGAGGATGGCAATTTGTAAATGTATGTGTGAGACTAGCACACAAAGTTAAAGCGGGCCACAAACGTTAAACATGTGCTTTCCATCGGTGTGAATTAAATTAAAAAAAGTTAAAATAAATAAAATTGATTGGCCTTTTCTGCGTCGTCACTATCGCGGACTATCTTCATTTTTTAAAAACCAAAGTTTTGTTGATTCATTTGTGGCCTATCAGTTTCACACCGATCAAACGTACATGTTTGACGTGTGTGGGGCGCTTAAGCGTGGCCGCAATATGATGTACACCACCATAGACATGTTTACTTGTTGAAGTCTCAACAACGACTAAACAAATGAGCGTAAGAATCCGTGTGAGTTGAGCTGACCGCTAGAGTGCAAGGGCGTGCATCCCTGCTCTAGATCACAGGCGCTCCAAATGGCTAGAACACCTTAACCACTGCAATATAAATTCCAAGCAGCTATGGTCCACAATTAGGAGTCTATCTGGTCCCAAAAGAAATAAAAATCTCACTGCCATTTCATTCGATAACATCCAACATTCTGATGCCAATCCATCTTCGCAGAACAGGATCAAGCGAGCAGCTATCCGGAGATCCAAGAATCTTAAAAGAGACTTGCAGCCACTATTTTTTACATCCAGCGAGGTAGAGACAATATAGGTTTTTTTTTCGTAGGGAGTTTTCATACCAAATAAGAATACAAAATACCACTTTAAAGCGAGATCGGTTTAAAAACGTGCTCAAAATACTGAAAATTCGGGGGTTTTGTTAAATGGGGGCTACCGGAAAAAGTTGACCAATATTTATAATTTTTACTGGAACGCAAAGTGCCTAATTACCGAAAATTAGGAGGGTAATGTTATATGGGGGCTACCAGAAAAAATTGACCCATATTTATAATTATAATTAGTGAATATTAAATCCCAATAAGAACCCATTGTACCAAATTTCAGTGAATTTGGTTATAAAGCGTTCTTAAGAACCGCAAAATCTCGAAAATTGGGGGTACCGTTATATGCAGGCTAAAAGTGGACCTATATTTATAATTTTTAGTGGAGAAGTTTGGTACCCAATAAGAGCTTAAAGTTCCAAATTTCAGCGAATTCGGTTGAAAAACGCGCTCAAGAACCCCAAAATACTGAAAATTGGGGGTACCGTTATATGGGAGCTATGCCTTAACGTGGACCGATATAGCTCATCTTCGAATTTGACCTGCCTGCAGACAAAAGAAAGACTCTATGTAAAATTTTGGCGATCTATCCCAATTCGTTTAGACGCTAGAGTGATTAAAATAGACAGACGGACGTGCATAAATCGTTAATAAACTCTCCATACTATTGTGGAGGGTATAAAAACACTTGCATCCTTACATTATTCATTGGCTACTTTTTAAGTGTTTGTCTTTCATGTTGATATTCATAGAATGTCGTGTATCCTCCATATTAATGTTGGCCAATTTGCGGTGAGACTGAGATTGGTGTTGTGAAAATGTTTTTAACTTAAACACTTTTTAAGTGACATTTGAAAAGTAAATCCCAAGTTTTGGGCCTCAATCTTTGCAATAACTTATCAACTCCCTTCTCATACCATAACACCCTTCACTCACACACACAAACAGCATATGGATCATATTGTATTTTATTTATTTTTTTCTTCATACAATAAAACAACAATAAAATCTCCAACAAAACCATTGGGGATTAGGCAGCTATAAAATAGATTTTATATTTTATAATGGTACTGGTCTCTTATGAAAAACATCACACATCCCACTCCCCAATATTTCGAGAGCACACACACAAGTCCACCCTTCCCCTCACAACATACAAGGCCAATGAATATTTTTGTTTTCTTTGTAAAAAGTGAAAAAAAGAAATCTTTTAGACTTATGGCATTCATTCCTCTAGGCTTTTCGCTTTCACCAGCATGGATGGCCTGCCTAACTAACCATCTGGCATTGGCAAAGAACAGAAGGCGATTTTTTATTTATTTATTTGTGTTGTTGTTCGTATTTTTCATAAGGATAAGGGGATTCGTTACGAGTGATGAATCCTTAAAAGGCGACAAATTGTTAAAAAATCTTAAGTGATGTGGAATCATATCACAAATCTTACTAAATCTTTTTTTTCCATTTCATATATATATTTTTCTTTCTTTTCATAGTTTAGAATTTTATTGTGTCATTGTTGTTGTTTTTGTGGTCTTGAAAAGCTTAAGGGAAGAAAATTATAGAAAAATATTATCACATCATAGATATTTATTGTAAGCAATTATAAAGGAGTTTTTTGTATTAAAGCTTGGGGATATAATATAAAATATTCGAAACCGTTTTTTAGGAAATTAAAAACATTCGCCTAAAACTATGCTTTACTTTGGATAAATAAATAATTAAATTGGAAATGTTGCGTACATCGTAAACGTTTCTGTAGGAACGCTATTATCGGCTATAACTATTTTATCGACATTATTCATATAATAGGGGCCTTTAGACTAATAAATTATTTCAAAACAACGGAAAGGGCTATTGAGTATGTCTATATTTCAATTCAAATGAAGACTTACGTTATATATAATATCTAAGACCGATGTAGTTTTTCAGAGACCGACGAAAGACAATCAAAATGGGACTTTCAACATAAATGACAATGTCGTTTGGAAATTTTTGTTATTGTATAGGGCCGTTGTATGGAGGTTGTACAAAAGCAGTCCGGTTCAAAAATGTACCCAAAATCCCATAAATAGCGAATATTAGCGGGTAAGGTTATATGCTACCCTAAAACGTGGGTCATTATTATACCCATCAAAACACTGTGGTACAAGGTATTATGTCTTTTTGCATATGTTTGTAACAGGCAAAAGGAAACGAGATAGACACATGGTTCCTTTTGAGAATATGCATAGAATCACTATCTGAGTCGATTTATGCGTGTCCGTCCGTCCCTCCGTCTGTAAATTTTAAATTGTAAACCTGTACTAGGTCGTATTTATGATCCGATTGCGATTAAAATTGACACAAATCACTTATTTGGCCCAATTGAAATTGAAGAAAATCGGATTTAAATATAGCTCCCATATATAGTTTCGCCCGATTTAATGGAAATTATGCATCAAAGTACCTATATATATATTTCGATTTGCACGAAATTTTGCATAATGTTCTGAATTGGGTATTGAATGATGTGTGTCAAGTTTAGAGAAAATCGGGTCCGAATTCGATATAGGTCCCATATATAGTTTCGTCCGATTTAATGCACATGGGGCACCAATGACGCTATATATCGTTCGATTTGCATGAAAATTGGCATAGGGTACTACATTAGGTCCAGAATGATTTGTGCTAATTTCGTGAAAATCGGTCCAGATATAGCTCCCATATATATTTTTGTCCCATATATTGCATTGGGAACTGAATTGAGTATCGAATGATTTCAGAGCTCTATCCCAGTTATTGCTATCTCTATTGTGATTTCAACGAATGGACAGACATTCAGATCAACAATATGTATACTTTTTTGGGTCTCCGACGAATATTTGCTGGTGTGGTGGAGGTTTTAAAAACAAACCATGTAAATGAGAAGTACACGGTTTAGATGTTAGATATTTTAGATCACTTCTGATTTTATTGAAAATATAAATTCACTTAAGTGCTGCACTGTCATAGAAATCTTAGGGTACCTTATTCGTTGCAGTTATCACTAGAACTACATGCTCTCTTGTTGAGTACAATATCAGTTGAACATTGCCTTTATTATTATGCACTCCAGCAGCTCACACAAGCATTATCACTTACGCACACTTATCTATGGACATATATTTGTGTTATGTACTTACATATTTTATGATCTATACATTGTGCAAACATATTTTCTAATATTTACCAAAATATATTTTAAGGTGTTATTTCGTTTGCAACACTTCAAAATATTCATCTGAGTATATATGCTTGATCAAAATGGAAATTTAGCAATATCCATCTGTTGAAAGCGCGATAAAGCATGCATATCGATCAACTTTTTAATCAGGCTTTGTATTTAGTCCAGGCATTGAACATAATTCGGTTCGGGCATAACGAAATATTGGCTCGAATCTCCGCCTGTAGAATCGTATTGAGATCTGGCAGACAAATTAAAATTTTCCCTACGTTTAAAATATCCCATCTGTGTAACAAAAATTAATAGAGGTCATTTGTATCAGTGTTCCGCTAGGTCACGAGTATTTGTCCGGTATTATATTTTCACATAATGTGGCTACTCTTGTTCTAGGTATTCGGTCAGACTCAATATTGCTGATTATATTGGGGTATATTGAGTCCGGTGACGAACCACTGGTTTATGCTGCCACGCGCCCGCTTCGCGTTGTTCGCATAGTCGAGATATGACGATCGGTGTAGTTAAAGGTAGGACCAATACTTCGCGGCGTTAAAAATTCTTGGGGCTGTACAAAGCTATAATACCCTGACAACATATTTGTGTAGGAAAAGTTCTTAGCCTATCACAAATAGCGCGGTGTAAACAGAAAAAAGTTAGGTGTTGGAAACTTCCATTGTTTCAATGGAAAAATTAGAAATGCGTGCTTTCATTGTAAAAAAATTGCTGATGCGCCCGTTTCTATATGAAGGAGTTGCCAGATTTAACATGTGTTCATAACAGAGATGTAAGTTTCCAAAACACATAACTTTTTCCATTTATACCACGCTTTCTGTGCTAGGCTAAAAACGTTCCGAACTGCCCTCATAGTTTTATAGACATGTGTTTCCGTCCGTCTGTCCATTATAATTTGTAAACACGATGCAGGTCACAGTTATTGAACAATCTTCCCGACATTTTGCATGCAGGATGACTTCAATGACCTCTACTGTTTTTGTAAAATATCGACAAATATTTAGGGATGAAATGGACTAAATACTTAATTTTTGTCGGTTTTTCTGTCCGCTCCACTTATGGCCCGAATATCGCGAAATTTTACATGGAGTAGAGGAAAGAATAAGCGTGCCTGTTTTCATAAAGATTGGTCAATATTTAGCGGCTCAAACGTGTGAATAATTACAAAATGTGTATTCTATGGCGTATATATTTACACCTGAAGGACATAGAGCCGAGAAGTTGATAGTGGAGAGGTTGACCTTTTAGTTGATAACAATCATATTGTCGTATGTACTCGGATGTTGAAGTTACACTTAAATATTTACATTACCAAACTAGAGGGCGAAAATATAGCGCTGATCGCTTTGAAATTTTCCATGGGGTTTCAGTTATGGTCAAGGACAAAGCAAATAACTCGAAATATTGCCCAGGCTCGGAATAAACATCCGCAGAAAGTTAGAGGTCCGTGGTAGTTGGGGGGGTATCGTATGGTCAGCCCAGTCCGACTATACTGCTTCGCTATTTTTGTCTATTATTATCGAAAATTAATTATGTACTAATATATCAAATACCAAGTTCTCAGTTGAACATTATTCTGAAAAATTATTTTGTCCTGATTGAAGACCCCAATTTCTAAACGAAATTTTATTTTTTTTTTAATTTCTTCAAAGAATTTTCATTCATGTTGTTTCTATAGTAGTCACTTAACTCCATCAATTTAAATAAATAAATTGATGGAGTTAAGTGAAGGGTTCCAAGAGAAAAATTAAGATTTGCTTACGATTTGGCGAGGTCTGAAGCGCTTGACATTCTGCCTTTTCCGAATGGATTCTTCATTACAGGCGTATATTTACTTTATTAATTCATTTATTTATTTCATTAATATTCGCAACTCTCTATATCGAATTATGTCAAATTTCAAATCCCCTAATACCAATTCAGCAAATATACAGGCTATATTTAAATAGGGAAATCCCCTAGTATAAAGTGTACAAAAGGCGACTTATTACTCACTCTTTTTCTCAAATTGCTAAATTTTGTTCCTTAGTGTTAAAAAGACGGATATTTTAAAATAAAATCTGGCATCATTGTTACTGAATTATCATTTTTCGCTGCCTAAAAGTATACTTTAGAAATAATACGCAATACTCGTGAGCTTTATTGGCCTGGGCCAATAAAATGACCAACATCATTTTTTTTTTAATTCTACCACAAACATTTTGAATTTCGTTTATAAGAAAATATTATTAATAGAAATAAACAAATATTGAAATCGAAATGATTCAATTTGTTTCTTGTTTTGTTTTGATCAATAAACAATTAAAAGTCCCCTCACAGAGCAGTGACATTTCACCCATATTTTCATAACAAATAATTATTTCAAATTGAAATCGCCATTAATTATTAAGATTTTTTTCATCGGAAATACACATGTGCACACAAGTATTCTGAACGTTTTTGTTGAATTTCATTTTGTAAACAATTAATTACAATACTGCGCGTGTTTCCCTCACGAATGTGGGGCACATGGCGTTTGGAACGACGTTAAAGTTGACTAAACCCGCTTAACCACTGCTACATGTTGGGAATACATAATTACCTGCCGGTATGTTTATAAATACTGGAATGGGGGACACAAGCGATTTGATGCTCTAAAGAAAGGTATGGAACAGAATGTATTGCCAAGGTCGAAATAAGAAGGAAACCTTATTTCACGCCTTCAATGACTACAAAAAAATATATTTTTAAATCCACGCCCTGTGTGGTTGTTGAAAAAATATTTTTTTAAATCCACGCCCGTGTGGTCCTTGAAATATTTAGGGTTTTTAATAATTAGCTTAATTATTCACATCTGTGAAAGGTCCTGCTCACAAAATATTTTTAAAAATTCCACGCCTATGAAAGGTCCCTTAACAACTATTTTTAAAACCAGTAAGGAAAGTAAAAAAAAAATCGGACTGGGCCGACTATATTATACCCTTTACAACTTTGGGTATATTGCACATATGTATCCTTACAATTGTATGCCAATGTTCCCTCGTAGGAACATACTCATGTTTTTCTGCAACCTACGATAAATTTAATTTTATTCGTGCAGATTTAGAGTCGTCTGCGTACCATGAGACAAATTTATGGGAAACGATTTATAGGAAAATTGATACACACTATTCGGTACGCCGCGCGATTAAAAATTTAATTTCAATCAGACACCCGTTCGAAATCCATATGGAAGCTATGGCTGAATTTGCACGAACACTACCAACAAAACGCAATAACGTCATTCAAGTTTCAATTTTATACGATGTGCAAAATTTCGTGTTAATCGGACAAATATTAGGAGTTTGGTGCACCATTTATGTAAAATCGGACGATTATATAGGTATATGTGGGAGCTCATCATTTGGTGCACCATTTACATAAAATAGTACGAAACTATATATAGGAGCTATATCTACATCTGACCCGACACTTAATTTAGTACGCTATGCCAAATTTCGTGCAAATCGAAGGATATATAGGGACATTAGTGCACTAGTTTCCTAAAATCGGACGAAAATATATATGCAAGCTATATCTACATCTGAACCGATTGTCACGAAATTTAACACACGTCTTTCTAGACTCAATTCAGTACGCTATGACAAATTTCGTGCAAATCGAATGATTTTCAGAGACTTTGGTGCACAAATTACCAAAAAAACGGATATATATATATATATATATATATGGGAGCTATATCTAAATCTGAACCGATTTTCTAGACTTAATTCAGTACGATATGCCAAATTTCGTGGAAATCGAATGATATATAGGTACTTTGGTGTACCATTTACATGAAATCGAACGACAATATATATGGGAGCTATATCTAAATCTGAACCGATTTTCACGAAACTTTGCACACATCATTGTAGACTTAATTCAGTACGATATGCCAAATTTCGTGGAAATCGAATGATATATAGGTACTTTGGTGTACCATTTACATAAAATCGACCGAAAATATATATGGGAGCTATATCTAAATCTGAATCGATTTTTTACAATTCCGATCAAAAATGTGAAGAGTTTTATGTGAGTACCTGCCTATTGGCCTACCTCACAGTGGCTGAGCCACAGGCGGAAAAACGCCCACCAGCGCCCCAGCACCGAAGAGCTGTACCAATCGGAGAGCATGCAGAAGGCACACTCTCCCCCTTGGAATTGGCCCAAAGGACCGCGGAACATCGCAACACAAACCATGAACAAAACTGCCCTCACGGACAGCCTACACTACATCCACAGGACGAGTGAAGCACATGGAGTGGAAACCACGAACCACCCACGATTCACAGACATCCTCAGGCAGCACGTACACCTCCTACAACAGCCAACAACCGCCGATAACCGCACCAAGACCAGCATGCACCGTCACCCGGTGCACCTACCCACCACCACCCGGTGCAACCGACCAACCCAACTGCAAAGGGGCTATGTACGAGGACCACCTCCACTAAGTACTGTCCTTCTCCTACTTAAACAACTAAAGGTCCGATCGTCTTCAAGTGCCCTACTGAAATCCCTCCGCGCCCCACCATTCGATATACCCATACTTGCTAAATCTCTAATGTCATCATAGTAACAGCATTCCGTCAGTATATGCTTCCAGTCCTCTGTCATCCCGCACCCACATAAATCCGTCTGGGACAGGCCTCTTTTTTTGCAGAAAAGCATTGAGAAAACCATGTCCCGTCAGTAAGAAACCAGTACTTAAGCCGAAGTGAAAGTCTGGCCGGTCCACTACGAACGTTGCGTCACGAATAAATCCGTACGTCACCCTCCCTTTGTCACTGTTCGTCCACCTGGTCCTCCACCTATCAACAACACAATCCCGAAGGGTAGTGCTGTACGGCCTACTCTCCCCATCCACCAAATCAGAAGGCCTGACCTAATCATCCAACTGCAAACCACGCTTAAGCTTATACATGATAACCCTACATCTCACTTCAAACCCTACACAACTATGTTGTCAGGGTAATATTGGTCCTAGACCCACCTTCAAGTATACCGATCGTCATATCTCGACTAGCTGAGTCGATCTAGACATGTGTATAGCCCAAACATCTCGAATTTTTACATGGAGAAGGGGATTGGGCCAAAGAATAAGCATGCCTCTTTTGATAAAGATCAGTAAATATTTAGCGGTCCAATGGGACCCTGACTTTTGTGTGAAAAATTAAAAAAAAATGTATTCTATAGCGTATATATTTACCTCCGAATGACATAAACCCGAGAAGTTGGTAGTGTATCCAAGAGGAGTGGTTGGTCTTTAAAGTGATACCAATTATATTGTCGTGTGTACTCGGATGTGGGAGTTACACATAAATATTCACGTAAATATGCTTACGTAGAGGGTGCAACAATCACGAAATATTCCCAGGCTCGCAATAAAAATCCGCAGAAAGTTAGATTTCCGTGATAGTTGTGTAGGGTATCGTATGGTCGGCCCCGCCCGACTATACTGCTCCGCTCACTGGTTTTTTATTTAAAAATTCCCAATTAGAATATTGCAATCTGTGGGCATTCGCCTCCAACCTTTATGACCAAAGCCATACATTTTAAACACAATATTTCTTCTTATCACATAAATTATTAATTTATTTATTTGTCAGTAAAATTTCTTAGAAATTTTATTTTATTTTTTATTTTCTTAACATCTAGATCATCACAAATACAATTACACTAAATTATTCTATAAAAATGTCTTTTGTAAATCACTTCGTTTGGTTTTTCTTCACTACTTAAAATAAAAACATCCATTTACTAATGGCGCCCAACGTCGTCTCCGATGGCAAATCATTAATTCGCTCTTCACTCTCCGTTATGCGATACGGAGTCTCGGTCAATACCACATTTAGGGGCACTGACCGTATCACAATATTGATCGCCGCGTTTATAAGTTCCATCAACATGACGATTAGAGAGACCAATAGCAGCAGCAATGCATTGAAGATGTGTTCTAAGAATATGGAAATTTTTGGACTTAGCACCGAAGACCCACAATATTTTGGATAAAAGTTTGTCATTTTCGAATCGAGTCGAGAAGAGCAGCCAGCCAGCCAGACAGTCAACCAACCAACCAGCTAGTCAGTCAGCAAGAGATTGTCATTGGAATGAAATACCAATCACCAGCACCACCACTGTCATTGTAAAGTATCAACAACAACAAAAAACAAACCGAACCGAAGCAAAAACAGAACTTCATTTAGGCAGCTTTAAAAATAAATAAAAAATGCATTTGCATTGCACCAATAAAAAAGAGCAACAACAGCAACAATAATGACTACAATGACATCGGCAACGAGCAAACACAATACAATACAATGAGCGAATCAAATCAACTGTAAAGCAGAAGGCGATCAAATGAAAGTACCTTTCCGGAGCTGAGTCATGGGGTTGGGGATCGATCGGGCACTCTACAATCGATATTTAAAACGTGGACTTTTTAAACCTTTTGATAATTGCATAGAACAGGCACGGGCAGAGCGTAAAAATTCGGTTCTCACGCATTTGGCTTTGTGTGTGTGTCAATTGTTTTTCAATTGGTTCAGTTGAATGTATGTGAGACAATAGTGATAATTACTCTCGTGAGAGAGCACGCGTGCGGTGATTCGCCCGTCTATGCCATAGAATCACGTTTTAAGTCAATTTATGCATGTCCGTCTGTCCGTGTTAAATTGTAAACAAAGTACAGGTCGCATTTTTGATTCGAATTGGATGAAATTTGGCACAGCTCATTTATTTGGCCCAAGGACCTACTGTGGAACCCTACTGAAATTGGGAAAAATCGGTTCAGATTTAGATATAGCTCCCATATATATTTTCGTCCGATTTAAGGTAAATAGTGCACCAAAGTCCTATATATATCTCGATTTGCACGAAATTTGGCACAGTGTACTGAAATAATTTTAGAACGACGTGTGTTAAATTTCGTGAAAATTTCAGATTTATATATAGCTCCCATATATATTTTCGTCCGATTTAATGTAAATGGTGCACAAAAGTCCCTATACATCTTTCGATATGCACGAAATTTGGCACCGCGTAATGAATTAGGTCTAGAATGATGTTTGTTAAGTTTCCTGAAAATCGGTTCAGATTTAGATATAGCTCCCATATATATTTTCGTCCGATTTAATGTAAATGGTGCACAAAAGTCCCTATACATCTCTCGATTTGCACGAAATTTGGCACATCGTAATGAATTGGGTTTAGAATGATGTGTGCAAAGTTTCGTGAAAATCGGTTCAGATTTGGATATAGCTCCCATATATTTTCGTCCGATTTAATGTAAATGGTGTACCAAAGTCCTTATGTATCTTTCGATATGCACGAAATTTGGCATAGCGTAATGAATTAGGTCTACAATGATGTGTGTTAAGTTTCCTGAAAATCGGTTCAGATTTAGATATAGCTCCCATATATATTTTCGTCCGATTTAATGTAAATGGTATACCAAAGCCCCTATATATCTTTCGATTTGCACGAAATTTGGCATAGCGCAATGAATTAGGTCTAGAATGAATTAGGTTTAGAGTGATGTGTGTTAAGTTTCCTGAAAATCGGTCCAGATTTAGATATAACTCCCATATATATTTCCTCCGATTTAATGTAAATGGTGTACCAAAGTCCCTATATATCGTTCGATTTACACGAAATTTGGCATAGCGTAATGAATTAGGTCTAGAATGATGAGTGTTAATTTTCCTGAAAATCGGTCCAGATTTGGATACAGCTCCCATATATATTTTCGTCCGATTTAATGTAAATGGTGTACTAAAGTCCATATATATCGTTCGATTTGCACGAAATTTGGCGCAGCGTAATGAATTAGGTCTAGAATGATGTGTGTTAAGTTTCCTGAAAATCGGTTCAGATTTAGATATAGCTCCCATATATATTTTCGTCCGATTTAATGTAAATGGTATACCAAAATTTGGCATAGCGTAATGAATTAGATCTAGAATGAATTAGGTTTAGAGTGATGTGTGTTAAGTTTCCTGAAAATCGGTCCAGATTTAGATATAACTCCCATTTATATTTCGTCCGATTTAATATAAATGGTGTACCAAAGTCCCTATATATCGTTCGATTTACACGAAATTTGGCATAGCGTAATGAATTAGGTCTAGAATGATGAGTGTTAAGTTTCCTGAAAATCGGTCCAGATTTAGATATAGCTCCCATATATATTTTCGTCCGATTTAAGGTAAATGGTGTACCAAAGTCCTTATATATCTTTCGATTTGCACGAAATGTGTCACAGCGTACTGAAATAATTCTAGAACGATGTGTGTTAAATTTCGTGAAAATCGGTTCAGATTTATATATAGCTCCCATATATATTTTCGTCCGATTTAATGTAAATGGTGCACCAAAGTCCCTATATATCTTTCGATATGCACGAAATTTGGCACAGCGTAATGAATTAGGTCTAGAATGATGTGTGTCAAGTTTCTTGAAAATCGGTGCAGATTTAGATATAACTCCTATATATTTTTTCGTCCGATTTAAGGTAAATGGTGTGCCATAGTCCCTATATATCTTTCGATTTGCACAAAATTTGGCATAATATACTGAATTAGGTTTAGAATGATGTGTGTTACGTTTCCTGAAAATCCGTTCAGAATTAGATATAGCTCCCATATATATTTTCGTCCGATTTAATGTAAATGGTGTACCAAAGTCCCTGAATTAGGTCTACAATTATGTGTATTAAGTTTCCTGGAAATCGGTCCAGATTTAGAAATAGCTCCCATTTATATTTTCGTCCGATTTAATGTAAATGGTGTACCAAAGTCCCTACATATATATCGATTTGCACGAAATTTTGCATGGGGTACTGAATTAAATCTAAAATGATGTGTGCTTAGTTTCGAGAAAATCGGTTCAGATTTATATATAGCTCCCATATATATTTTCGTCCGATTTAATGTAAATGGTGTACCAAAGTCCCTATATATCGTTCGATTTACACGAAATTTGGCATAGCGTAATGAATTAGGTCTAGAATGATGAGTGTTAAGTTTCCTGAAAATCGGTCCAGATTTAGATACAGCTCCCATATATATTTTCGTCCGATTTAATGTAAATGGTGTACCAAAGTCGATTTAAGCTAAACGGTTTCCAAAGTCCCTATATATCTTACGATATGCATGAATTGAGTGTAGAATGATATGTGCTAAGTTTCGAGAACATCGGTTCAGATTTAGATATACCTTCCATATATATACTCGTCCGATTTTATATAAATGCTGTACCAAAGTCCCTATATATCTTTCGATTTGCACGAAATTTGGCATAGAGTATTGAATAAAGTCTAGAGTGATGTGTGCCAAGTTTCGCTGAAATCGGTTCAGATTTCGATATGGCTCCCACATATACATATGTATTCGTCCTATTTTACATAAGTGATGCACCAAATTAACACCGATTAACACGAAATTTTGCACAACGTGTCAAATTGAGGCTTGAATGACGTTATTGCGTTTTTTTTTTGAAATTGGTGCAGATGCGGCCATAGCTTAGACATGAGTATGTTCCTTCGAGGGAACATTGACATACAATTGTAAGCATACATATGTAGAATATACCCAAAGTGGTGAAGGGTATCGTATAGTCGGCTCCGTCCGACTTTACTTTTATTTATTGTTGTAAACCAAACGCAAACACATATTGCCCACTCAAACTCAATTCTAGATAAGAATTCAGATCATTCGTCGCAGTTTCAATTGAACAGTGGTTTACAATGTGTACTACGATCATTTAGACTAGGGGAGGGCAGACATTTTTGTATTTCTGACATATTTGTATTTTCATATCTCAAGACCTCTCCGTTAATTTTTAGTCCATTAAGAAATATATGTTCACTTATTTTTCTTGAACAAAACCACTGTATCCCTTGCAATTACGTCTTTGTATCTCCTGATGCTATTGAACACATTAGCGATAAGGAATTTATGTTTTTTTAGGTGACGCAATTTTTTGAAATGGCTCGATTTTCGAAAAAGGAAATGTCTAGGAAGCAATGGGGTGGGGGGCAGAGAGGACAGTATCTTCCTCATTTTAGTAGGTTATATTTACAATAAAAATGCAATAACAAACAACAGCAGACGATATTGATGTGGAACAGTAGGAAAAGTTCCACGTTATTATATCTGTCATTAACCCATATGTGTATAACGGCCGATGATATTGACTCAAATGAATATTAAAATGCAGGCATTGGGGAAATATAAACATAAATAATAGGGCATTGAAAGCAATGCGAATTTAACTCCAAATGAGAAGTATGGTTATAATTACGTACTTGTGGGTTAATAGTAGTACTACTGAAGTACTGGACCAAAGCCTAAGCACATTGATCAAAGGAGTGAAATAAAAAAGGAAAATATAAATAAAATTATTTTTTGGAATAACACTAAATCAATTCCGAAAGTGCCACATTACAGTATCCTTATTTAATTCTGAAAAGATCCTGATGACTAATTTTTTAAATGGAGCTCATATTCAAAAGTAAATAAAACCAACATATTCCAATGTTTCCAGTAAATCACTTGCCATTAACATCAATAATATTGAGCAAATAAACAAGTCAATGACACCATCAAAAATATTGATAAATAAATTCATGGATCAGTGATGTTTTTGGTTGTTGTTTTTTTGCATTTCTGTTTTTTTTATTGTGCTAAATATGGAGACCCAATTTTAAAAACAGATATGCAAATTTTTCTTCAATGGAATTATTATAGCATTTTCGAATAATGACGTTGTTGATCGATATGTGCATGCGGAAAGAGCATCGGCCTCGCACAGGCTTAAGGAACGTTTTGAATGTAACAATTTGGTGAATAGACGATCGGGTGATTGCACGCGAATAAAAAAGTGTAAAGCTAGGGCTATGTCATTCACTTATGACGATAGGATGGGATTTTTATACCCTTCGCCACACTGTGGTACAGGGTATTACGTCTTTGTGTATATGTTTGTAACAGGCAAAAATAATCGAGATAGACCCATGGTTCCTTTTGAGAATATGCATAGAATCACTTTCTGAGTCGATTTATGCATGTCCGTCCGTCTGTCCATGTCAATTGTAAACAAAGAACAGGTAGCATTTATGATCCGATTTGGATGAAATTTGACACAGCTCATTTGTTTGGCCCAAGGACGAACCCTATTGAAATTGGGAAAAATCAGTTCAGATTTAGATATAGCTCCCATATATACTTTAGGTAAATGGTGTACCAAAGTCCCTATATATCGTTCGATTTACACGAAATTTGGCATAGCGTAATGAATTAGGTCTAGAATGATGAGTGTTAATTTTCCTGAAAATCGGTCCAGATTTGGATACAGCTCCCATATATATTTTCGTCCGATTTAATGTAAATGGTGTCCCAAAGTCCATATATATCGTTCGATTTGCACGAAATTTGGCGCAGCGTAATGAATTAGGTCTAGAATGATGTGTGTTAAGTTTCCTGAAAATCGGTTCAGATTTAGATATAGCTCCCATATATATTTTCGTCCGATTTAATGTAAATGGTATACCAAAGCCCCTATATATCTTTCGATTTGCACGAAATTTTGCACAGTGTACAGAATTGAGTCTAGAATGACGTGTGTTAAGTTTCGACCAAATCGGGTCAGATTTAGTATTAAGTCCAGAATAATGTGTGCTAAGTTTCGTAAAAATCGGTTCAGATTTAGATATAGCTCCCATATATATTTTCGTCCGATTTAAGGTAAATTTTTCGATTTGCACGAAATTTGGCATAGGGTACTGAATTGAGTCTAGAATGATGTGTGCTAAGTTTCGTAAAAATCAGTTCAGATTTAGATATAGCTCCCATATACATACTACATCGAAGCTGTAGTTCTCAAGTTCCACAGTTGGGCCGAATTTACTGGACGTCTTGCGCGTTGATACCATCTACTTGGTATTCTCAACATTTACTGCCAGGCCCACTTTCGCCGACTCCTTCTCAATTCGTTCAAAGGTGGCTGTTACCGTTCGAATGTTTGTCCCATTCCGTCGATGTCGTCGGCGTGTAACATGTGCTGTTTGTTGTACAGAATGCCATTTATGTTCACATTTGCATCTCGAATGACCTTTTCCAGCAGGATGTTCAACAGGTCACACGACAAACTGTCATCTTGTCTAAATTCTCGTTCGGTATTAAAGGTATCTAAATGTTCTTTCTGACTTAAACTGCTGACCCTGTGGCGGATAAAGTTATCCTGCATAGCCGTATTAAATTTTCGTGAATGCCAAACGCAGATGTGGCTTTAAATATCTCTGTTTTTCGTGGATCTTTTCCAGAATTTGGCGCAGTGTGAAAATCTGGTCTATGGTTTATTTTTCAGGTCTGAAGCCGCATTCGTATGGTACAATTATGTCATTTACCCTTGGCTTCAGTCTTTTACACAGCACACTGGATATCACTGCTTCATTTTTCTTCAGCCGATTAATTGCTATTCTGACATCAGCTTGGCTAGTTGTACAATCTATACGGTCATCTCGTTCTGAGGTATCTTCTGTATCTGTATTTGATTTCCAAAATCTGTCTTCACATTTGCAATTAGTGACCACAGCTCCACAAAATATGTTCTAAAATACTTAGATTAATTCAATTAAAAAAAGATTGACCGACATTTCCGATCCGACCTATTGAATTTTTACTTATTTCTTGGGACTACTGGCCATAGTACCCCGGTATGTTTAAGTTCGTGATGGTGGCAAAATAGTTGGAAATTTTTGCACTTACGTCAATGTTAACGCCGGACGAAAAAATCGTCATCGGCGTACGACTTCATTAAAACATTTGGTGGAGGAATGAAGAGTTCGCAAGATAAATGTTGAACAAAATGGGTGATAGGACAATGCCTTGCGGTACTCCCACTATGATCATACGATATTTTGTTTTTTGGCCACGGAACTCAACGATGGCTTGCCGCCCATTAAGGTACTTGGCAATCCATCGATATCATTCGGAATGGAGAATTTGTGATGTCGGATATCAGCTCGGTACCAAGGCCTTGGACAGATTTAAAGCTGCCACAATGATCCGTTCATTTGGTTGTCGCTGATTGAGGCCATTCGCAATCTTGGAAGTAATTTCTTGCAAAGCCGTTGTTGTGAATTCGGAAGGGTGGAATTTGTGATGTCGGATATCAGCTCGCAATGATCGAACGTATCAAATGTCTTGGACAGATCTAAGGCTGCCACAATGGCCCGTTCAGGTGGTTGTCGTTGATAGAGGCCATTCGCAATCTTGGAAGTAACTTCTTGCAAAGCAGTTGTTGTGCTATATTTTTCCCTGAAATCATATTGGTGGGTAGCAAGAATGAAATGCCTGTTTCAGGAACGGAAGGAATAGAGACTCTAAAACCTATGTTGAAAGAAGATAAATCGAGCGGTAGGATTCCCCATTAGTAGCCGATTTATCTAGTTTTCGGATTTAAATAATCCAGGTAACTTTCCAAATATGAGGAATTATCCACTGTGATATCGGTAACTCGAGAACTTTGGTCAAATAACCCAGCCCAAATCGAATGTTCAAGTTAAAGAAGATTGGTGCAATAATCTTCTTTAACTTGAACATCGATATGCCATCTGAATTATGGACTTTGGATGGCTTGGATTTGGAGATAATTGCCTCCACATCGCTGCATGTAAATTATATAGGCTGCAAGTCTCTTTTTAGATTTTTGGATCTCCGGATAACTGTTCGCTTGATCCTGTGGTGCAGGGTATTATGTCTTTGTGCATGTGTTTGTAACAGACAAAAGGAAACGAGATAAACACATGGTTCCTTTTGAAAATAAGCATAGAATCACTTTTGTCCGTCCGTCTGTTAAATGTTAAATTTAAACAAAGTACAGGTCGCATTTGTGATCCGATTTGTATGAAATTTGGCACAGTTCACTTATTTGGCCTAAGGACGAACCCTATTGAAATTGGGAAAAATCGGTTAAGATTTAGATATAGCTCCCATAATTATTTTCGTCCGATATTAGGTAAATAGTTCACCGAAGTCCCTATATATCCTTCGATTTGCTCGAAAATTGGCACAGCGTACTGAATTAAGTCAAGACCGATGTGTGTTAAATTTCGTGAAAATCGGTTCAGATTTAGATATAGCTCCCATATATATGTTCGTCCGATTTTACGTAAATAGTGCACCCAAGTCACTATATATCGTTCGATTTTCAAGAAAATTGGCACAGCGTACTAAATTAAGCCTAGAACGATGTGTGTTAAATTTCGTGAAAATCGGTTCATATTTAGATATAGCTCCCGTATATATTTTCGTCCGATTTTATGTAAATGGTGCACCAAATACCCTATATATCCTTCGATTTGCACGAAATTTGGCATATCGTACTGATTTAAAAATATAACGACGTGTGCTAAATTTCCTGAAAATCGGTTCAGATTTATATATAGCTCCCATATATATTTTCGTCCGATTTTAGGTAAATTGTGCACTAAAGTCCCTATATATCTTTCGATATGCACGAAATTTGGCATATCGCAATGAATTAGGTCTAGAATGATGTGTGCAAAGTTTCGTGAAAATCGGTTCACATTTAGATATAGCTCCTATATATATTTTCGTCCGATTTTAGGTAAATAGTGCACCAAAGTCACTATATATCCTTCGATTTTCACGAAAATTGGGACAGTGCACTGAATTATGCGAAGAAAGATGTGTGTTAAATTTCGTGAAAATCGGTTCAGATTTAGATGTAGCTCCCATATATATTTTCGTCCGATTTTATGTAAATGATGCACTAAAGTCCCTATATATCAAAATGTGGCGGAATGCAAAAAACATACTGAAATAAGTGTAACCTAACATGTTTAGATTTCGATATTTTACTTTAAGGGAACCCCACCCGATTTTAATTTTTCAAGATTTTCAATGGGCTGGTAAATCAATACCAATGCTTGTTAAGGTTTGTAACATGCACATATATATTTGAAGATTTAAAACAGAAGACAAATAATTTACAAAAAATTTTTGTTATTGTTTTGTTGTTGTTTTTTGTAATTAAAGAAAAGAGCTTATTTTTGATGGCGGGCATGATAACTCCTCACTGGAACATCGGAATCCGAAAATTCCAACGGTGTTAGAACGAGTACATTTCTGTCTCTCGTATGAACTAGGATTATTGACTTCGCTTTAAAATTAAAAAAATGGCGGACCTTTGAAAAAATATTTTTGGAAAATCGCCGATTTTTTTTTACCAAAAACCAAGTTAAACAAATGAAAAAGCGTTAAGTTCGGCCGGGCCGAACTTTGGATACCCTCCACCATAGATATACTGACAGGTACTAGAAATGAAAATATAGGGAACATACCAAAAATTGGATTATATAAACGATAATACAAATTTCAGAACATTTTAATGGATAATTATACCCCCAGGATTATGGCTAATGAGGGTGTATACACATTAATACGGTAAAAATTTGCCTTTTCGAAATATTGGTTGTAGACCCCATCCGTTTCAGAAAGTTTAGATTTCATCCAAACTTTGCCCTTATTATTTCTTCCAAACCTAGTTCAAATTCGAAGATATCGGTTCACTCCTTCTGGAACCTCCACACAGGGGCTAGATCTAAATGCGGCTATAGTCCATTATCGGGGCTAGATCTAAATGCGGCTATAGTCCATTATCGAATCTTACGTTCTAATTTTTAATATAGCTATCCTGTATACACATTAATACGGTAAAAATTTGCCTTTTCGAAATATTGGTTGTAGACCCCATCCGTTTCAGAAAGTTTAGATTTCATCCAAACTTTGCCCTTATTATTTCTTCCAAACCTAGTTCAAATTCGAAGATATCGGTTCACTCCTTCTGGAACCTCCACACAGGGGCTAGATCTAAATGCGGCTATAGTCCATTATCGGGGCTAGATCTAAATGCGGCTATAGTCCATTATCGAATCTTACGTTCTAATTTTTAATATAGCTATCCTGTATACACATTAATACGGTGAAAATGTGCCTTTTCGAAATATTGGTTCTAGACCCCATCCATTTCAGAAAGTTTAGATTTCATTCAAACTTTGCCCATATTATTATTTCTTCCAAACCTAGTTCAAATTCGAAGATATCGGTTCACTCCTTCTGGAACCTTCACACAGGGGCTAGATCTAAATGCGGCTATAGTCCATTATCGGAGCTAGATCTAAATGCGGCTATAGTCCATTATCGAACCTTACGTTCTAATTTTTAATATAGCTATCCTCCGCAGGTGAAATGATTACAACAGAGTCTTAGAACCAAATTCAAATCGCGGAACAAATCAGATTACTATTTTAATATAAAATTTAATATAATTTTTGGTAGGGAGATTTGTTACCATGTACGACTACAAAATACCAAATTGCAGCGAATTCGGTTGAAAAACGCGCTCAAGAACCCCAAAATACCGAAAATTGGGGGTACCCTTATATGGGGGCTATCCGAAAATATGGACCTATATTCATAATTTTTTGTGGAGATATTTTGTACCTATTAAGAACTCAAAATACTAAATTACAGCTAATTCGGCGGAAAAATACGAGCAAAACCCCCAAAATACTGCGAATTAGGAGGTACCGTTATATGGGAGCTACCAGAAAAGGTGGACCTATATTTATAATTTTTTGCGGTGATATTAAGTACCCAATGAAGCAAATTTCAGCAAATTCGGTTGAAAAATGCGCTCCAGAACCTCAAAATACCGAAAATTTGGGGGTACCCTTATATGGGAGCTATGCCTAAACGTGGACCGATAAAGCCCATCTTCGAACTTGACCTGCCTGCAGACAAAAGACGACTCTATGCGATCTATCTCCATTCGTTTAGACGCTAGAGTAATTACAACAGACAGACGGACATGGCTATATCGCCATAGAATTTTACGCTGATCAAGAATATATATACTTTATAGGGTCGGAAATGATTATTTCGATGTGTTACAAACGGAAAAACAAAACTAATATACCCTCCATACTATGGTGGAGGGTATAAAAATAAGAAAGATCTTCAGCGATTGGCTTTATCCTAGTTCATACGATAGCTATAACTCACAGAGAAACGTGTAAAAATTTGTAATCGACTGGGTTATTAGTTTTTGAGTTATCGTGCCCGCCATTCGCCAAAGAGAAAAATGCGTTAAAAGTTTGAGAAGCCCTTTAGCCGTCACTTGATGCTGACACAATAAATCGGCTATATCTTCAAGAGTTCTTGAGATTTTCACTTGAAATGTTGTAGAGACATTCTTGAATTAGTGTAGAATCGAATTAAATCAAAAAATTTTGACCCCGATAATGGGGGGGTCTATTGAATTGAATATTTTTATTGAAGTAAAAGTACAGGGTACAATGAGGTATTTATATACAGGAAAAACTTGAATGCTAAGGTTGCTTATATAATTACAAAATATTAATTGTTTAAACAAAGTACTTCAACACTTCCCCCTGTTTAAATGATTAATATTGAGAAGATTGATGAAGTGATGTAGTCTAATTTTTGGTAGAGGTTTGGTCATCATGTCTGCAATTTGATATTCAGTTGCAATTTGTGATACCAAAATATCGCCTTGAATTACTTTTTCACGAATGAAGAAATGCTTTAAAGATATATGTTTCGTTCGCTTATGAAACTCAGGATTTGAGACAGTCGTATAGCTGCAGTATTATCGATGCGTATTATTGGTACTTCATTATAATTATTTAAGTCTTTGTAGAGGCCTTTTAACCATACTAATTCTTTTGTCGCTTCACTTGCTGCAATGATTTCGGCTTCGGTTGTTGAGGTAGATACAGTTGGCTGTCTTTGACTTATCCATGATATTGGACTGCCTGCATAACATGCTACTACACCAGTTGTTGATCGTCCTGTACTCATGCAGCCCCCATAATTCGCATCACTATAGCATTCCAACTTCTTTATACCGCTTGCTTTGTAAATTATTCCATAATCAAGTGTGCCAGCAATATAACGAAGAACTCGCTTAAGCCTTTGTACGTCTTCAGCTGTATGGGACTCAAGAGATCTTGAGAGAACACCGACACTGTATGCTAAATCTGGCCTAGTTCCTAACATTAAATACATTATGGCTCCAACTGCTTGCCGATATGGAAATACATTTGTTGAATTTTGAACTGCAGAAACGCTACCTATGCTTTCCATCGGAGTTGATACCGGTGTACATTCAGAGAAATTGAATTTTTCCAAAATTTTCTTAGCGTATGATTTCTGACTTATTTTTATACATTCATCCGTCTTTTCAAGTTCTAAGCCAAGGAAGTAATTGGCATCCATGTGCGTAATTTTAAATTCAGATTTAAGTTCTTGTAAAAACATCTTCAAGTCGTCTACATCAGACGCAGCAACCAAACCATCGTCTACGTATAATGCAAGAATAATTTTCTTTCCCAGTTTTTCTTTGATATATAAGCAACTATCAGCAAAGCTTATTAAAAATCCTAATTTAGTTAAAAAATTCCGCATTCTGGTATTCCAGCTTCGTGGTGCTTGCTTAAGTCCATATAGACTTCTTTTCAGAGAACAAACTCTATTTGTACCATCATCAAATCCTCTTGGCTGTTTCATAAATATAGTTTCATCCAACTCTCCATAAAGGAAAGCAGTTGAAACATCAAACTGTGCTAAGTGCATCTTTTCTGTCACAGCTGCGCTCAAGAGAGCTCGAATTGTGGACATCCTTGCTACCGGACTAAAAGTTTGGTCATAATCAATCCCTTTTGTCTGATTATACCCTTTGATAACAAGTCTTGCCTTGTATTTGTCCACACTGCCATCTGCTTTAGTTTTTACTTTATAAACCCACTTTGATGGGAGAGCTTTGGCGCCCTTCGGAAGTTCAGTAAGTTCCCAAGTTTTGCTTTCAATCAACGAATTCATTTCTTTATTCATCACAGCTAACCACTCTGATATTTGGTCACTTTTAGTAGCTTCAGAATACGAATTTGGAGTTTCTATGCTATTAACAAACTCTTGAGATATCATAGCCAATTCGTCATGTGTGGTATTTGAAATTATGACCTTTCTATTTCTTAACATCTTATAATTGAGATTTTCTTCTTCAAAATCTTGTCTATTGTTGCTTTCTGGTAAAGCATCTTCAAAATCACTGTCAGAATTTGTACTTCCTTCGAAATTATCTTCGTCGTTCTGTTCTTCTATGTTTGGATAATCTTCCACTATTTGTTCATATTCTACGTTTTGATTCGGTTCTTCATTCAAACTATTTTGAATTTCCTCATCCTGAATGAAATCATTGTAACTTTCAATCTTGGACAAATCTAAATATTTTTCATTATTAGCGGGATTTACTTTGGATTCTACTTGTTTCAAACGAGTATTATTTGTTTTCTCTACAAATTTAACATCTCTCGAAACATGGACCGCTCTCTTTTCTGGTATGTAAATACGATACCGCTCATCTCCATCGTATCCTACCAAATATCCCTTTTCAGCCTTTTTGTCCATCTTCTTCCGTTTTTGATTTGGAATGTGTATATAACACGTCGACGCTATTATTCGAAAATGTCGAATTCTTGGTTTCTTACCATACCATTTTTCGAATGGGCTAATATCTGCTTCAGATGACTTTCCGGTTCTGTTTAAAATATATATTGCTGATTTTACAAACTCACACCATAAAGATTCTGGAAACTCGATTTCTTTATTGGCATATTTAAAAGTCCTTGCCATTTCTACGATAGTTCTATTCTCTCTTTCAGCACACCCATTTTGCTGAGGGGTATATGGAGCAGTCAACTTATGGGTAACCCCATGCTGAGCAAGAATTTTCCTTACATCATCGTTTTCAAATTCACCACCGTTGTCACTAATTAAAGTTTTAACAGTATGTCCTTGACATTTTGCATGCATCAGCATCTCTTTTAACGAATCTTTTACTTCGGACTTTTGTTTTAAGAAATACCCATATCGATATTTCGTGTAGTGATCTTTAAATACTAGAAGGTACCTGTATCCTTTGAATGAAGGTGGAAAAGGGCCACATACATCTGTTGATACTATTTCACCAGGCTCACTCGCAGGATCGCGTCTGCCAAAAGGTTTCCTAGAAGACTTTCCAAAAATGCATGGTTCACAATTTTCACTTGTATCCTTCACTATAATTCCCATTTCCTTTTGAAGTTTCATCTTAACATGGCGATAGTCTTGATGACCCCAGCGTTCGTGGTATAACTGTAACAATGACTTTTCTTCAAGTTGGGAAATATTCTCGGAGTGTGACTTTGGACGGACATTTAGCTTGTATAGAGTGCCATTGATTTCTCGTTGACCCTCTACTATAAGTTCTCCATTAACGTAAAATTTGCACTCATTCATGGTAGATGTAAATTTGCTTTTCGGATTTCTGTCATGTGCAGCTAAAATCGAAAAAAGGTTTCGGGATATAGTTGGCACATACCATACATCGTTAAAGGTTACAGTCTTTTCCATATTATTGACTTTCGATAGCATCTCTATTTGTCCCTTCCCAATAGCTCTTAAACACTCTTTTCCTGCAGATTGTATAGAATTTGGTTGTTCAAATTCTTCATATTTCACAAAATACCGTTTTGAATTGGTAACGTGCTTCGTTGCACCGTTATCAAACCACCATTCCGAACTTGAATCTGCCATATTCACTTCACTTGTCATCGCATGAAGTGCAACATTTGTATGATCTATAGTTTGCTTCGACTTAGAAGGCTTGCCGTCTGCAATCCACTTGCGACATTCCTTTATCCAGTGGCCTTTCTTCTTACAGTAATGACAAATACTGTCGTTCTTAGTAATTACCTTCTTACTTTTGAAGTATTTATCATTGACAACTAAAGCTTCTTGCTCTTCAATATTCTCAGGCTTCTTGAAATTGCGTTCATATAGACATAGCTGCATAATAAGTTCGTCTAAGGACTTATCTTCATCACGAGTCATCATCATCCAACTCGATTTAAACATTTTGAACGATGGTGGTAGCACATGCAAAATCTTGCAAATAAGAAGCAGTTCAGGAAGTTTTTCTTTACCTTTTAATTCTAAACCAGCGTTAATCTCTGTCCACAAACTTTTAAGTTTTGAAATGTGTGTAGAAACATCTAAATCTTCAACCCACACAAACGAAAAAAGTTCTGTACACATCTTGAAAAGTTGGTCCTTGGATGTTGCCTCAAATTGTTGATTTAATGCTTCCCAAATATCAGCAGCCGATTCTTTGTCCATTACTTTTAGATATATATCATCAGATATGGTACTGGTAATGAGGGTTTTGGCAAGACTGTTCGTTTTCCTGTAGAACGCAGAACGTGTGTTGTAATCCTTTACGACAGCATCAGTTGATCCATCTCTTAAGGGTTCTGGCTTTGTAATTTTCCTTGAAACCACATCCAGAGCTCCTTCATAAAAATCCAGAAGATCTTTGACTTTCCTCTTACAGATCACCCAATCGGATTCTCCATGATTCAATCAAATTTAACAATTCCATAATGTTCCCTTTTCAAATTTGTCAAATTATTCAGACTGAAACACAGTATGTTGTTTTTTTATAAAAAAAATATTTTTTAAATTTTTTATGGAGGGCCCATAACCTATTGAATTGAATATTTTTATTGAAGTAAAAGTACAGGGTACAATGAGGTATTTATATACAGGAAAAACTTGAATGCTAAGGTTGCTTATATAATTACAAAATATTAATTGTTTAAACAAAGTACTTCTAGATCCATATTTTGACATAGTCCCCGCAAAAAAAGTCCGAACCAAGTTTCGTCATATGCATAAGATTAATTTATATAATACTTGACCGGCTGCCCTAAAATAATTCGCTTTGTTGACCTTTTTCTATTTTTTTTATGTGGACAATCAACTTGAAGAGTATTTACTGGTATTTTAACGTCAAGTGGAAGTCGGTCTTTCTATGTAAACAAAAATTTCCTATGCCCCTGTATCTACATTTCTAAAATCTGACTTACTTTTAATTGGCGAAGAAATTCTCAAAACCAGATGAGAATGTTTGTGTATAATTAGAAGATGAAAAAAAATAATAGAAATAAGAACTTGTTTGCCACCTTTTACTTAATTTAAGTTCCGATTAAATGTTATTGGGGGGGGTACTGGTATTTTAATGTCCGGTTTATTTTATTTTTATTTTCTTCGACAATTAAACAAAATGCCAAAATTAGAAAAAAAGCAAAATGCCAAAAAACAAGAAATTATATTTTTTTTGCAAATAAAATGTTTTTTTTTTTGGGGAGCAGAACAGTGAAGATCTTCTAGCGGTACTAAGAATATTTTAAAATTGTATCTAATAGCAGTCTGACGTTATTTTCGATCGGAATATAATAACATATTATACATACATATACAATAATATAAAACTATATAATATATACACACTATTATGAAATATCAAAATGCTAAAATTAGCATTTCGAATGTTCGCAACGTCTTTGTGGAATGTGTAATAAAATTGTTACTGGTAATTATCTTGACCATCGAAATAACCCTATTCTCTATGCTGCGATCTATAATTGAGTGTATTGTCAATTCAACGCCATCGCTGGATGTATTATTGACCGAAACAGTTGAAGAAGAGAGGATGGCTGCCAATAATGATGTCCATTTTCCCGAAGCAATACTGACGCGTATTTGTTCGTGGCTTTGTGTGGTATAGCAAGCTGATCTGATGGAGAACCAATGAATTATTGTGACGTATACCATGATGATGATGAATATATAATAAACAAAACAAAGAAAATTAAAAGTGAAATCAATAAATATTCAAATATTTACTGTTATGTTTATGTTTATGGGCAATATGAAACGAATGGGTGACTGACTAATCGAAATTAGAGAAAATAGTCAATAGTAATAGAAAGAGAGAGAGAGAGGGAGAAGATTCAGCAGAATATTAAGTAAATACTCATTTGAATTTAAAATAGACATGAATTTAAAATAGACATTTATCGATCAAATTTTTACGTTAGAAACGCTTCAAAGTTCAAAGAAAGCGTGAGGCCAAAGAAAGTGTAAATCATGCGATTTTTAAGCGAATTTGGTAACAAAAGAAACGATTATTTATTAATGGATAACCTCCCTCAAAGCTGTTTAGTTTTGTAACCAAACATCAGAAGGTTCCAGATTTGGAGAAGACGGTGACTGTCAATATATAAGATTGGGTCTTGAAAATGTTGCACATACATTGCTCACACATACATACTCATATGTGTATTATTGATCATGGGATTTAAAGCTCCGCCTTTTGATACAGAATCCACTTTTAAGGGTAGCCCCCATATAACAGTAATTAATTATGTAATTAAGATATTATTTTAGAGCTTTGGCATTCTTTTAACAAAATTGGTTGAAATTTATTATTCTCAATGGGTAGCAAATGATTCTCACTTCCCAAAAATTAACAGATAGCTAAAAATTGACCTATCATTATTAAAACAGTCCTTCTAATTAGTTGACAACATTCCCTTCTCTGTGTAAAATTTATGATGTTCGGCTTCTTATAGTGAGAAGAGAACAAGAAAGACATAAAGTCGGTCTATTTCTGAAGTAGTCCTTGACTTAAAAATAACCAGTGAGCGGAGCAGTATAGTCGGACGGGACCGACCATACGATACCCTACACAAATACCACGAAACTCAAATTTTCTGCGGATGTTTATTCCGAGCCTGGGCAATATTTCGTGATATTTGCACCCTCTTGCCCGATTAGAGGTAAACAGCACCTCTTCCTCACACTGACATATTTTACGAATATTACGAGTATTCAGTACAGCTATTGTCCAGATTCCCTTCACCGTGGGTTGTGTTGTGATGTTCGGCTTTCATTTGTGGTCTATAGATCGACTCGAAAATAACACAAAAATTAAGTTTTTGGTCCACTTCATTTCAAAATTATTATCTGATCATCACCGAAAAGTATAGGCGTTGTTCTTGATCATAACTGGAACCTCATGAAACATTTCAAAGCGATCAACGCTATAGTTCCGCTCTCTGGAGTGATAATGGGTTACTAAATAATATACGAATACGGAGATACCTGTAAATATTTAGGTGTAACTCCCACATCCGAGCACATACAACAATATAATTTGTATTAATTTAAAGGTCAACCACTCCTCTTGGATATAATATAAACTTCTCGGGTCTATGTCCTTCAGGGGTAAATATATACGCTATATAATACAAATTTTGTAATTTTTCACACAAAAGTCAGGGTCCATTTGACCCGCTAAATATTGACCGATCTTTATCAAAACAGGCATGCTTATTCTTTGGCCCGATCCCCTTTTTCCATGGAAAATTTCACGATGTTTGGACAATTATTTCGGCCTCTGGAGCGACCAGAAAACCCGACAAAAATTTAGTATTTGGTCCATTTCATCCCCTAAATATTAACAGATCTTTCCCAAAAACAATAGGGGTCTTCATTGGCCAGAACCCAACCTACATGCAAAATTTCGTGAGGATTGGTCCATAATTGTGGCCTGTATCGTTTTTACAAATTATAATGTACAGACGGACGGACACACATGTGTAGATCGACTCAGCTAGTCGAGATAAGACGACCGGTATACTTAAAGGTGGGTCTAGGACCAATATTTCGCTACGTTACAAACTTTTGGGGCTGCACAAGGCTATAGTACCCTGACAACATAGTTGTGTAGGGTATAAATATCTTTTAAGAGAAGAGAAGAGAGCAAGACAGCCATAAAGTCGGTCTATTTCTGATGTCGTCCTTGACTTAAAAATAAATACCTTTTAAATCAACGCCTTTTTGGTCCTTAAAAAAATATTTTTTAAGGACCTTGTATGGTATTTAAAAAATATTACTTTAATTAACGCCTTTTGGGTCCTTGAAAAAATATTTTTTTTAATCAACGCCTTTTGGTCCATGAAAAACTATTTAAAATCAGTAAAGAAAGCAGTAACGCCGGACGGGGCCACTATATGATACGCTTCACCAGTTTAGGTATATTAAACAGATGGAATCCTAACAGACGTCGCATTTTTAAAGGACCATTAACATGAAATTAAACATGTCATTCTGCAACCGATACTAAATTTTGGTCAGATATAGAGTTGCTGCTTACAATGGGACAAAATTATGTAAATAAATTTAAAGCATCGGTTCTAAATCGGTTCAGATTTAGATATATGGGAGCTATATCTAAATCTGAACCGAATTTACGAAATGTAACACACATCGTTCTAGACTTAATTCTGTACACTGCCAAATTTTGTGCAAATCGAAGGATATTTAGGGACTTTGGTGCACCATTTACCTTAAATCGGAGGAAAATATATACGGGAGCTATAAATCGGACAAATATATATGGAAGCTATATCTAAATCTGAACCAATTTTCAGGAAACTTAACGCACATCATTCTAGACCAAATTCATTATGCGATTTTCTCGAAATCTGCCCAAGTCAGTAAATCGACATCAAACAAACATCTATAGGACATCCGTTGGGCTATGTCTGTACTTCTAGAAAAAAGTACGCTATGGCTAATTTAGTGCAAATCGAAAGATATATAGGGACTTTGGTACACCATTTACATTAAATCGGAGGAAAATATATATGGAAGCTATATCTAAATCTGATCCGATTTTCAGGAAACTTAACACACATCATTCTAGACCTAATTCATTACTCTTTGCCAAATTTCGTGCAAATTGAAAGATATATAGGGACTTTGGTGCACCATTTACTTAAAATCGGACAAAACTATATATGGGAGCTATATCTAAATCTGAACCGATTTTCACGAAACATGGCATACACCATTCTGGACCTAATTTAATACTCTATGCCGAATTTTGTGCAAATCGAAAGATATATAGGGACTTTGGTGACTCATTTACCTTAAATCGGACGAAAATATATATGCCAGCTATTTCTAAATCTGAACCGATTTTCAGGAGACTTAACACACATCATTCGTGCAAATCGAATGATATATAGGGACTTTGGTACATAATTTGCCTTAAATCGGATCATAAATGCGACCAAATCGAATCATAAATGCGACCTGTACTTTATTAACAAACATACAAGGACGGACAGACAGACGGACATGCATAAATCGACTCAGAAAGTGATTCTATGCATATTCTCAAAAGGAACCATGGGTCTATCTGGATTATTTTTGCCTGTAACAAACATATGCACAAAGACATAATACCCTGTACCACAGTGTGGTGAAGGGTATAATATAGGAAGTGTACACACCATTCTAGACTTAATTCAATACGCCATGCAAAAATTCGAATGATTTTCAAGGACTTGGGTCCACCATTTACATAAAATCGGACGAAACTATATATGGAAGCTATATCTAAATCTGAACCGATTTTCACGAAACTTAGCACACATCATTCTAGACCTTATACAGTAGGCTATACCAAATTTCATGCAAATCGAAGTATATATAGGGACTTTGGTGCACCATTTACCTAAAATCGGACGAAACTATATATGGGAGCTATATCTATACCAAATTTCGTGCAAATCGAAAGATATATAAGGACTCTGGTACCCTATTTACCTTAAATCGGACGAAAATATATATGGGACCTATACCTAATTTTGAACTGATTTTTCTCAATTTCAATAGGGTTAGTCCTTGGGCCAAATAAGTGAGCTGTGCCAAATTTCATCTAAATCGGATCAAAAATTAGACCTGTACTTTGTTTACAATTTAACACCAACAGACGGACGGACGGACATGCACAAATCGACTCAGAAAGTGTTTCTATGCATATTCTCAAAAGGAACCATGTGCCTATTTCGTTTCCTTTTGCCTGTTACAAACATATGCACGAAGACATAATACCCTGTACCACAGTGTGGTGAAGGGTATAAAAATCCACGCCAAAGAAATAATTTTTTAAAAAACTCCCCGCCTAAAAAATATCTTTTTTTAAAAAAATCCACGCCTAAGAAATAATTTTTTAAAAAAATCCACGCCTTAGAAATTATTTTTTAAAAAATTCACGCCTTAGAAATTATTTTTTAAAAATAGAAATTGATTTTAGAAATTAGAAATTGATTTTAAAAAATACACGCATTAGAAATTGATTTAATAAAATACACGCATTAGAAATTATTTTTAAAAAGAAATCCACGCCTTAGAAATTATTTTTAAAAAAATCAACGCATTAGAAATTATTTTTAAAAAGAAATCCACGCCTTAGAAATTATTTTTTAAAAAATCCATGCCTTACAAATAATTTTTTAAAGAAATAATTTTTTAAAAAAATAATTTTTTAAAAAATAATTTTTTAAAAAATCCACGCCTATGAAATATTTTTTTTTAAAAATCCACGCCTGTGAAATAATTTTTTTTAAAAATCCACGCCTGTGAAATAATTTTTTTTAAAAAATCCACGCCTGTGAAATAATTTTTTAAAAAATCCACGCCTATGAAATAATTTTTTAAAAAATCCACGCCTTAGAAATTATTTTTTCAAAACTTTACGCCTTAAATTTCTTCTGTTTTTTAAATACCTTGGAAATTATTTTTAAAACCAATGAGCGGAGCAGTATAGTCGGACGGGGCCGACCATATGATACCCTACACAAATTCAACGAAACTATAACTTTCTGTGATTCTATATTCTGAGCTTCGGCAATATTTCGCTATATTTGCACTTTCTTGACCAATAGGGGTCAACATATTTTACAAATATTCAGTACAGCCCTTCTAATCACTTGTCCAGATTCTCTTCACCGTGCATTGTGTTGTGATGTTCGGCTTTCAATTTAGGCCTATAGATCGACTCGAAAAAAAAAAACCAACAAATAAGTCTTCGGTCCACTTCATCCGAAAATTATTATTTGATCATCACCTAAAATTATACGCGTTGTCGGTGACCATAACTTTAACCTCATGGAAAATTTCAAAGCGATCAGCGCTATATTTCCGCCGTCTAGTGTGGAAATGGGTTACTAAATAAAATATGAATACGAAGCACCTGTAAATATTTATGTGTAAGTCCCGCATCCGAGTACATACGACAATATAATTGGTATCAATTTAAAGGCCAACCACTCCTCTTGGATATACTATCAACTTCTCGGGTCTATGTCCTTCAGGAGTAAATATATACGATATAGAATGCACATTTTGTAATTTTTCACACAAAAGTCGGTGTACATTTGACCAGCTAAATATTGACCGATCTTTATCGAAATCGGCATACTTATTCTATGGCCCGATCCCCTTCTCCATGCAAAAATTCGCGATGTTTGGGCCATAATTGCTGCCTCTGGAGCGACCAGAAAAGCCGACAAAAATAAAGTTTTTGGTCCATTTCATCCCCTTAATATTAACCGATCTTTTCCAAAAACAATAGGGGGTCTTCATTGGCCAGAACCCATCCTACATGCAAAATTTCGTGAAGATTGGTCCATAACTGTGGCCTGTATCGTGTTTACAAATTATAATGGACAGACGGACGGACACACATGTCTAGATCGACTTAGCTAGTCGAGATATGACGATCGGTATACTTAAAGGTGGGTCTAGGATCAATATTTCGCGCCGTTACAAACTTTTGGGGCTGCGCAAAGCTGTAATACCCTGACAACATAGTTGTGTAGGGTATAACAATTCCCTCCTTGTCTGGTCCTTTAAAAAATCTACGCCTTGTTGCCTATTTGAAAATATATTCTTTAAAAAATCCACGACTTGCTGGTTCTTAAAAAAATATTTCTTTAAAAAGTCCACGCCTTGTCTGGTCCTTGAAAAAATACTTCTTTAAAAATCCAGTTGCTAGTTTTTAAAAAATAGTTGTTGTTTTTTTTAATCTACACCTTCTTAGTTGTTGGAAAAAAATTATTTTAAAAATCCGCGCCTTGCTGATTCTTAAAAAAATATTTTTTTAAAAATCCGCGCATTGCTGATTCTTAAAAAAAATATTTTTTTTAAAAATCCGCGCCTTGCTGATTCTTAAAAAAATATTTTTTTAAAAATCCGCGCCTTGCTGATTCTTAAAAAAATATTTTTTTAAAAATCCGCGCCATGCTGAATCTTAAAAAAATATATATATTTTTTTAAATTCACGCCTTGTCTTGTCCTTAAAAAATTATTTTTTAAAAAAATTCCAGGCCTTGTCCACATTTATAGTTGTGTTATTAGTTAAAATAACGGTGAAGGGCATCAAAATTTCGACTTGATCTAAGTTTAAATAGTTTCTGTTTAATTTTTTACTTTTATGGATCATTTCCATACACATCTACATATGTGTGTGGTGCGGAATGTTGCCAGTTACTTTGTTAATTTATTCACATGGGTATTTAATTTCAAAGACTTCTTTTTTACGTTGGTGTACTATTTATTTATTTCTTTGTTTCAGTTATTTTCCATTATTGTATTTAAAAATAACAACAGAAAAACAACAATAACATGTTCATTCTTTACACTTAACACATATTTTTATTTCAATAAATACATAAATTTCTCTACATTACAAGCACATAAAATTCACATTTATTACTGTATATCAGTCTCAGTATTTTCTGCTTTGTTCTGCATGTCGGATTGCCACTCCTTGCTGCCTTCATATATGGCGTGATTCCATCAGTTACTGCAGCAGCAAAAACAGCCGCATCCAATTACTTTCCAAACAAAGAAAAGTTATGGCAGAATATTTTTCTTCTTTTCTGCAAAATTATCACCAAATGGCTATCCACGCATATCAACGATGCCTCTTCCCTTTGCCGGGATTTTCATTGACCCGGTCTTCTCAGTGTAGCCATATCGGAACGTATATGCCATTCACTAAACGTTGAATCTCCATTGACGCCTCCGGCACCACACGAACGTTCGATGCCCAATTTTCGTGTAACAAAATTCACAAACTCTTTGACGAATTCATTCAAAATCATTAGAATGGCGATGACGATCATTAATAGAATTTTCGAAATATACGAAAGAAATGCCGTAATGGGTACTCCATATTTTATCAACACATCCAGAGAATCTTTTGAGAATTTTAACATTGCAGCAGGGACCAACACACGATGCATGCAGTGGACGCCACCAGATCAAATAAACAACTGACTTATTTGCTTTCAAATGAAATGCCTTGGACTTTCAATGAAAATAAATGTTGTTGTTTTTGGTGGGGGGAATTTTTCGTTTTTGTTGTACGATATTGTTGTTGTTCGTTTTGTATTTGTTAATTGATTTGCTATTGCCAAGTTAAAATAAAAAACGGCAAGCGGACAAAGCTCTCTTCGAAAATAAATAAAAAATTCAGTCTTTGTTGGAAACCTGACTGACCAATGTTAACTATGGTTGGCTGGTTGGATGGAGCTCTCAGTGGCAGCACTGCAGTGTAAATTTTTAAATTACTAATCAAATAATAAAATCAGAAGCAAAAAAACAATAACAACAACAATATTCCATACCGGCATATTTGTTTATTTATCATAGCTATGCTGCTGCTTCACATTTGTGGACCGGTTATTTATTTTTGTTTTTTTTTTCAAAAATAGTTCCAATGCGAAGGTTAATCGTTCCAACTGTTATCCACTCACTCTCTTCTCTAATACCCGATGATTTGGCAGATTGCACCTAATTAGAAATTCAAATAAGCCATAATTTACTAAACGAGCGTGAGTGTGTGTAATATATAATTGTGTGGACGACTTACACCACACTTGGGTTTTGAAAATGACAAAAAAAATATCTCTTTATGCTATGACATGTCTACCACAATGTATGAATCGGATTTGAAGTTTATCTTATGGAGTGACACAAACACGAACTATTATTATGTGTGTCAATGTGTACAATAGGTGGGTTTTTGGTTTGATAGTGGAAAATTAAAGGTGGACCTATTGAAAAAATATTATTTAAAAAATCCATGCCTTGTGGACCTTTGGAAAAAATATAATTTAACACGTTGACTGCCACGCGTGTTTGCAACAAAATCCCCGTCAGGCCACCCGAGCCACTGTAAGATGCGTGCTCAGTTACGCAGTTCGCAGAAATAATTTGGGGAAAAGCCTTAGACGCGTATGCAAGCGGTGTTACGCAAATAAAAGAGAAGAACTGAAACGATCAAAGGCACGAGCAAATCTGAGAAAACCCACAACTTTCTGTCCAAGCTGCCCTGGTCAACCGCAACTTTGCAGTGAATGCTTCAATATTTTGCACTGTAAATAATTTTGTTAATAAACGATTTTTAGAAAAATTCAACAGTATTATTATCTCCTGTCATATATTTATCTAAATATGTTCGGAAAACCTTTGGAAGGAGTCACCCGACATGGCCTCATGAGAACTCTTGCTGTCATCCAAATACGGGTGACGTGGCCTGATGAGAACTTTTGCGGTCACCCGAATACGGGTGACCCGGCAGTTAACGTGTTAAACCAGTAAGGAAAGTAGTCAAGTCGGTCAGGGCCGACTATATGATACCCTTCACCACTTTGGGTATATTCAACAGATGAATCCTAACAGACGTCGCATTTTTAAAGGACCAGTAAAATGAAATTGGATCCAAAAACATGTCGTTCTGCAACTGATACTAAGTTTTTCATTTGGTCAGATATAGAAGCTATATCTAAATCTAAACCGATTTTCAGGAAACCTAACACACATCATTCTAGACCTAATTCAGTACACTATGCCAAATTTCGTGCAAATCGAAAAAAACTTTGGTGCACCATTTACATTAAATCGGACGAAAATATATATGGGAGCTATATCTAAATCTGAACCGATTTTCAGGATACTTAAAACACATCATTCTAAACCTAATTCCTTACGTTGTGCCAAATTTCGTGCAAATCGAAAGATATATAAAGGGACTATGGTACACCAATTACCTTAAATCGGATGAAAATATATGTGGGAGCTATATCTAAATCTGATCGGATTTTCACGAAATTTAACACACATCATTCTAGACTTAATTCAGTATCCTATACCAAATTTTTTGCAAATCGAAAAATATATAGGGACTTTTGTGCAACATTTACATTAAATCGGTCGAAAATATATATGGGAGCTATATCTAAATCTGAACCGACTCTCACGAAAGTTAGCACACATAATTCTTGACCTTATTCAGTACGCTATGCCAAATTTCGTGCAAATCGAAGGGGACTTTGAAGCACAATTTTCCTAAAATTGGACGAAAATATATATGGAAGCTATATCTAAATCTGAACCGATTTTCCCAATTTCTATAGGGTCGTCCTTGAGCCAAATAAATGAGCTGTGCCAAATTTCATCCAATTCGAATTAAAAATGCGACCTGTACTTTGTTTACAATTTAACATGGTCAGACGGACGGATGAACATGCATAAATCGACTAAAAAGTGATTCTATGCATATTCTCAAAAGTAACTATGTGTCTATATCGTTTCCTTTTTCCTGTTACAAACATATGCACAAAGACATAATACCCTGTACCACAGTCTGGTGAAGGGTATACAAATTCGACCCTTGTTGTAGCCTTAAAAAATAATCTCCAAAAAATCCATGCTTTGTATGGCCCATGAAAAATATTTTCAAGAAAAATGACAATGAAGTTCAGATCGAGGCTCACTACTTTTGTTTGTATTATTTTGTGCATACAAAGTATATAAAATGGGCCAATGGTAAAAACAAGGTTGAAGCTTGTAAAATATTTATTGTATTGTTGTATCAATTGATGTAATTTGCACAACAAGTCAACTTGTTAATTATTTTAAAAATGTATAAACATTCCTATATACATATGTATATTTAAATACATATGTTAGTCATGCAATTGATATCAAAAACGTGAACACTAAATGATTTACTATTAAAACGTGATTTCATTCTAATAAATACATTGTATCGTTTGTGCAAAACCAGAGCTGAAGTAATGATGGGGGTAAAAACGGAACTCATAAAATAAGTATAATGCAGCCTGGGTACAAAGTTTCGTTCATTCGAATATTTTTCAACAAAAACCTCGAACAAATTATGACAGTGATGGCATGCGTTATGATCTGAATTTTTAAAATACGAATCTGTATTGCATAGTTTTAGGCGATATTTTTAAACATTTTTCTCGATTTCTGTCGTAATAACGCCAATTGTGTTGACTTGCTTAAGACAACATTTTAACTTTGAAATTCCGCTTTCGATGATTTCGTTGATTATATTTATTGAGAACAAAAATTAATTGTTTTAAAACAGCGAACTTTCAGCTTCTCAGGCAAAGGAGATTTCATTTCAATTTATTTTCTTTTCTCTTTATTTTTCTGGAAGTACAAAAATATATTTATTTATTTTTATTTATAAATTAAATATTTATAACCTGTTAATAATGCACATTTAAATAGCACTCTAGAGAGACAAATTTAAATTACACATTATTTTCATTTGTTAAAACATTTACTATTTAAATTCATTATTTACTAAAACGAAAACATAATCGGATTATGGAAATCATTTTTAAAATTTCTTACAGAAGAAGAAATTAATGTTTCGTTGTTTTTTTTTCTTTCTTTGCAATAACATAGCAACAAATCGATATACAATATATAAAAAAGGACTATACTATTATACATATTTAGTTAGTTAGGTAAATACAAAGGATATCGACTGATATATATACGTATATCCTTTGTGTCACACTCATCACTCGTTCACATCACAATTATTTATTTTGTATTGTATTTGTACAAACACCCGTTATTATTTCTATTTACAATTACAAGTAAAGAAGATTAGAATCTATCTTGTCCGTTTATTACCAATCAGCCATGGCAAATTTAGGTAATTGTGATCTATCGGTTAGTTTAAGGCTAATCAAAACTTCTTCGGTTTGTTTGGCAGTATTTAGTCCAAAGACATCCAAGGGTACCATGTTGAAGTGATTAAATCTGTAGATGAGATTCAAAATGCAATTAAGTTGTTATTAGCATTTGGAAAATATAGCGGGGATTACTTACCTTCCACCCGAAATATCCTGCAAGAATTTGTAATAGCTGGGTCTCAAACACTTTGGCTCCAAGATACCGGCATGGAAGAGTACCGCTGTACAGAAGGCATATAGCATTATCGTAAAACCATGTACCTTGGGTAATTTCTTCTTTTCAATACCCAAATTGTAGACAATCTGCGACGGGAATAAAATAATAATTTAATTTTAGTAAGAAATAAAATGTTTATATATAAAAATAAATATCTAGCGGCTTTTTCGGACTTTGCCGATATATAAAGATTTTTATATATAAAATAATATATAAAAATACATATATAGCGGCTTTTTCGGACTTTGTCGAAAGCTTAAAGGAAAACAATATTGTTTGTCAACAAGGTTTCTTTGTCAGCGCCCCAAATTCTGCCGGCCAGCGACTTCAGGACCTTGTTCCTACTTTTCAGCTTATCGCATAAAGCAGTTGCATGGGCAGATGAAAAGGCTGTCGAACGTTACTCCCAGTATCTTGGAATAGTTATTGGTCAAAATCAGTTCTCCATCAACCATTATGTTCAGCGGGAGCTTCATTTCAGCCGTCCATGTGGTGAGCCATGAGGCTGTAGATGGAAGAAATTCACGAGATCATCTCTCATATCGTACAATCATCGTATACATTAAGACCTCTATGCCTCCTGGTGGTTGTCGAATATCAGAATTGTGGAGGTTAAAAAGTTCGGGAGATATGATCCCTTCTTATGGAGATCAGCTATGTAACCTCTCACATATGTCATTAACAATGGCTCCTAACGTCCTGATCGTACAATCATCCGTATACATTACGATCTCTATACCGCCCGATGGTTGTGGAATATCAGAATTGTGGAGGTTAAACAGTTCGGGAGAAATGATCCCTTCTTGTGGAACTCCTTGTTTCACTCTACGGGGTTTATACTTTCTGTTTCGGAGATTTGTCTTCTCTATATCCTCGAAACAGCTTGGTATGGTTGGAAGGCCTTCGACAGATCAAGTACCACCATAACTGTTCGGTTACACGGCCTGTTCTGGTTAAATCTTCTGATGATATGTGTGGAAATGGCTTGTAATGTTGTGTTGTGCTGTGGATCTTACGGAATCCATGCTGATGTTGGTCAACTGGGAAACTGCTTGTCAACGATGGGAGAAATAGCGTTTCAAGTGTCTTTGCTACTGGAGACATGAGTGAAATCGGTCTGTACGATTCACCCCTGCAGGCATCCTTATCAGGCATCAGTAGCCGGACTACCCTGCCCATTTTCCAGGGCTGATGTTAAATACTCAACTCCGGGTTTATCCAGCTGCTTCTGCATTATCATGGATATTCCGTCCGGTCCCAACGCTTTGGATGACTCAGCGTTTTGGATGACATCTACAACGTCCTTCTTAGTAAATTGTGTTGGTACACTCCTTTTCGCCTTGTCACTCTCGGGGTTCTCAATGAATTTCCGGTTCTGTTACATTTACGTCGTTAAATGTGACATCCGCCCTGTCATCATTCCTTCCAGGATTCGAGAGTGTCTTAAGCGTTGCCCACAATTTACTTGTTTCGGGCAAATTTTTCCTTTTGAGCTCGCATACTAGTCTACTGACTTCAAGGGTGAGTTCTCGCACCCTTGGGTCTTCAGGGGTCGTACGGTGGAGCTCATCTCGATCAGTTTGGTCTTACTTCGGGTATTCGACGAGCAGGTATGAAGCGAGCGCCAGCAGTAGCAATGATTTTTCGGAAATTTCTCTCAGCTACCCTAAGATCTGAGGGAATGGGCAGCATTCTGAAGCGGGATTGGTAAAAACTCTGAAACCAGGCCAATCAGCTTTCCCATGGTCCAAGAAGGCACAGAAACAATTATAGGAGGATGGTGTGAGCTAAGTGAGATTACGGGTTGCCAGGTTACGTAATTTATCAGATTAGGTGCCACAATGGTAATGTCGGGCGAACTGCGGCAATCTCCTCTTATCCTTGTGGGGGCATCCTCATTAACCGTGCTGAATGTTGAGCTATCAATTTGCTTGGTCAGCGCTGTACCTCTCTGGTTATTACCTAGGACGGAATGCCACAACTCATGGTGGGAATTGAAATTCCCTAATACCAGGCGGTTATAACCTTCTAAAAGCCGACTGTTATAACACGGTGTACATCACGCTCATTACCCAATACCGTTGCCTCTGCTGCGAAGTTTGGTCTTACTTCGGATATTCGTCCAGCAGGTATGAAGCGGGATTGGTAAACTCTCTGAAACTAGGCCAATCAGCTTTCCCATGGTCCAGGAAGGTGCAGAGACGACAATAGGAAGGTGGTGTGAGCCAAGTGAAATTACGGGTGGCCAGGTTACGTAATTTATCAGATTAGGTGCCACAATGGTAATGTCTGGCGAACTGTGGCAATCTCCTCTTATCCTCGTGTGGGCATCCTCCTTAACCGTTAAGAATTTTGAGCTATCAATTTGCTCAGCGCTGTACACCTCTGATCAGTACCTAGGACGGAATGCTACAACTCATGGTGGGCATTCAAATTCCCTAATATCAGGCTGTTATAATCTTCTATTACTGGACTGATATCCGATAAATAACGCAGTGTACTGCTATATAAACATTTAGCATCTCTAACTCGTCAGTTCCACACTTGACTGCTACCCCCCAATAGAGTCTAGTACAAGGGAGATAGATATGTATGCTAGTCCCCCACCTCCGCTTCTGGTATGATCCTTCCGCACAACGTTGTAACCATCGCAAAGTTGTAAGCTGCAGTTCTCGGTCAGCATAGTTTCCTGGATCGCACCGACCATTATTCTTCTTCGACTCATAAACTCCACAATTTCGCTGATCTTGTTGCGAAGATCATCGCAGTTGAACTGCAAGAACGATGCATTCTCTAGGCGCGAACCAGCAATATGCGGTGTTAAGTGCTGCGTGTTTTGCTGTTGAGGAGACTGCGGGCTTGTCTCGTATTCCGACGACGACTAATCGAAGGACGGATGGAACGACGACTACCGAGACACACTGGGAGACGTGCTAGCGCAGCATGAAGCGACATAACTCCTTTCGCAGTACTCCTGGATTCGGTTCTGTCTAGAGCAACCTCTAAAATGCACCCATTCTCTACAACCATTGCATCTCACCGAGATGGATCTGTGATTGATGCGTTTCCGGCAAACACTACAGAACCAGGGTCCTGGTATTCTGGAATATAATGCCGATCCCATGCAAAAAAGTCGCACACGAACATGTATTTGTTGAGGTGGCAGCCTCTGGTCGGAGTCCATTACAGAGTCAATCCCTTACATAGAACCAGCCGCCGTGGGAATGTTGTGTATGAAGACTACCCTGGCTTTCGGAGTGTGTGCAAACCGTATACACGATTTAAATAGTGCTGCTTAATATGGTGATATATAGTCCGACCCTTTTAATAAAGCTGGGAAGACGTTGTCTGGCCCAACTGATTTAAATGGTGAAAAGTTCTTTAATGCATCACGCACCATTTGCTCATCAATTTTAGGTTCCTCGTACATTTCCTCTCTTATATCGTATACTTATACTACATATCACGGCCTTCCGGTGTTCCTTGGAATACCTTCTTGTCATTTTTGAATTTCGTATACATATACTACATATCACAGCCTTCCGGTGTTCCTTGGAATACCTTCTTGTCATTTTTGAATTTCTTTCTGGTCTTATTTAGAGGACCTTCTAGTCTTCTTGGCAGACCTTCTGCAAGACCTACTTTGGAAGAGCTTCTGATCTTCTTTGGCAGACCTTCTACAAAACATACTTTGGAAGACTGTTTGCTTTTCTTTGAAATAACATATGACATTCTTTAGAAAACGTTTTGGTGTCCGTTCCGAAAGTCCTCCCCGTGGGAAGACCTATTTATTTTTTCGGAAAGATTTTCTTGTTTTCATGAGAATACCTTAATTTCTATACTTTCTGCCGCAATCAATTACGAGAATATTAAAATAATTTTATACAACTCACCTGTAATGTTTTCCACATAACATATAAAGCTACTGTTTTATCGGGATAGTAGAGGAAGCTTGTGCTGGCAATTAGACCAGCTGGTATGGCAAATCTGGGATCGTCACGATCAAAACCGTGTCTAAGGCCACAGGAAACAGACTAAAAATAGTAAAACAATATAAAATTGATTATAAAATATGAATTCCGAAATTTCTCATCCCCCCTTACTCACTTACCTTAAATAGGAATGAGAAAGCACCCAAAAATAGACCCAAATTCATTGTTTTCTTATTGAACACCGTTTTCTTCCAGTCCAATTTATTTTGCACAACCTTTCTGATATTCAGCAGCAATTTTAAGGCCACCTGGACACCAATACCACCAACTAGAGGTTTAAGGCCACCCATTATCGAATAATGGACACAACTTTCTTTGTGATTACAGGTTTCATGTTTTCCCTTGAGTGCCTCAATGAAACGTGAATAGGCCTGGACCCAACCGTTGATGGTGGCAAAGTTGATGCGGGGACGAGATCTTTGTTGTCTGTTCGTAGGCAATGATTGCGAATTACCTTCTAAACTCTCCACCACCTTCGTCGCTGGACCTTCCTCCGACTTGCCCACGAAGATTTTCAACAAACCAAAGAGGGAATCTTTACATGTGGTTTTGTGTAGACCCAATTTATACAAATACAATAATACTGAAACACTGGCACCGAACAGTAAAACCTGACCATTTGGTATGGATTTTACCCAACCACGTACTTCAGCCATATTCCAAAGAGTCTCTGTGGCAACGTTGGCAACATACAAAGCCAACATAGGTCTCCTTTGGGGTCTCTCTACAACAATAGCCATTAAACTGGCCAAGAAACAGGGTAGAAATGCAACACTGGCTTTGGTGTAATAGCCCATAAGGTTACGCAGTAGACAATTGTACATAATAAAACCGTATGCGTTGGTAACCAAAAATGCTGTGGACTGCAGAATGCCTCGTACTGTTTTCTTTAAATCATCTAAAGTGGGAATTTTACCACGCATAACTAAGGAGACCTATAAAAATGCGAATTATTTGGAATATGGAGGTGTTTGGGGCGCTAGGGAAGCGGATATTTTACTTACCACATAAACCATGGTATAAACTCTAAGGCAATATGGTGTTGCGGCCAATATCAGACCAGACACGGCATTTACACATTTATCTGTCCAGCAATGTTGAAATTCCTGGCAGGTACAAAGTGACACCATTTTACTTTGAACTGTCATTTTGATCAGGTCTGATTGGAAAAATTAGGATTTAACTGAAAAAAGGAAGAAATAAAGAAGGAAATTAAAATAAATAATTGGAAATTAAGAATAAAGTTCGGGTGATTTGTATATTTTACTTAAAAAGGATAAAAAACGAAGAAAAGGCGAATAGTTGAAAGGTTATTAAATAAGCAATACCGGGTCTTCATGAAAAAAGAACATCACATTTTCTATGAAGAAATAACGACAGGTCTTCTGTTAAAAAAGTCCATCGCCTTCTGGATCAGTGAATACATATTCTCTATTATATAAGAAGGTCTTTACGTATTCTATGACAGAAGGTCGTTATTTAGCAAAAATAAGACTATTCTTCTATGGAAGAAGAGCTCCTAGCGTTCTATGAAAAATCCCGTATTGTCTTATATTGGATAAGACCCTATGGTCTTCGAGAAGCGAGATGCCACACTGATCTTCTTTTATAGAAGATACCCTGTTGTAGAAGACCTAATCTTCTCTGGAAGAATAAATTGTGCTCATCTACAGTAGAGGACCTTCTGATTATCTATAGAAGAAGGCCTTCTGGTCTTCTATGAAAGATATTCTGATCTTCTATAGAAGACGATCTTATGATATTTTATGTAAGACGAAGATCGGAAGAAGAAATTCTGTTCATCTACATTAGAGGACCTTCTGATTATCTATAGAAGAAGACCTTCAGGTCTTCAATGGAAAGGATCATCTGATCTTCTATGGAAGACAACCTTCTGGTGTTATATGGAAGATGACCTTCAGGTCTTCTATGAAAGGCCTGTTGATCTTCTATGGGAAAAGACCTTCTTGCCTTCTATGAAAGACGCCCTTCTTGTCTTCTATGAAAGACGCCCTTCTTGTCTTCTATGAAAGACGCCCTTCTTGTCTTCTATGAAAGAAGACCTCCTGGTCTTCTATGAAAGAAGACATTTTGGTCTTCTAATGAAGATGACCTTCTGGTCTTCTATTGAAGAAGACCTTCTGGTTTTCTATTGAAGAAGACCTTCTGGTCTTCTATTGAAGAAGACCTTCTGGTCTTCTATTGAAGAATACATTCTGGACTTCTATAGAAGAAGACCTTCTGGTCTTCTATTGAAGAAGACCTACTGGTCTTCTATTGAAGAAGACCTTCTGGTCTTCTTCATCGATATTAGAGGACCTTCTACTTACCTACGGATGACGATCTTCTGGTCTTCTTCACATTCTCATTTTCTATGGAAAAATATCTTCAGATCATCTATAGAAGAAGACCTTCTGGTCTTCTATAGAAGAAGACCTTCTGGTCTTCTATTGAAGAAGACCTTCTGGTCTTCTATAGAAGAAGACCTTCTGGTCTTCTATTGAAGAATACCTTCCTGTCTTCTATTGAAAAAGATTTTCTGGTTTTCTATTGATGAAGAAGACTTTCTAGTCTTCTGTGGAAGAAATCCTTCTGGTTTTTTATGGAAGACCGCTTGGCCTTTTAAGGAAGGAAACATTCCAGTCTTATATAAAAGAAAACTTTCCCGTCTTCTATGGAGGAAGATTTCTGTTCATCTATAGAAGACTTTCTGGTTTTCTATGGGGGAAGACCTTCTGGACCTCTATAAAAGAATACTTTCCGGTCAATTTTAAAGAAGACTTGCTGTCTTTTATGGAAGAAGCCTTCCTGTTTTCTATGGAAGAAGACCTTCTGATCTTCTATGGATGAATACTTTTTAGTCATCAACAGAAAAAGACCTTCAGATCTTCTGCAGGTCTTCTATAGAATACCTTTTGTCTTTTGTATCTTGCCACTACCACAGATAAAATAAGCCGCGGTCAAGTTATGCCGAATGTTTTATATACACCATGCGATGTATTTTCATTTATATGCCGGGGCGTTAGAGAGCCGGTATATTACCCTATGTCGTTATATTGACTTATGTCCAACAAATTACCCATGTTTTAGATTCGTGCGAAGTGGTTGTTGAACCTTCTAGGAACCTGGAAACCGAAACAACAGTCTCTTCAATTGAAAATGGCGGCTATAATGTTCAAAACGACGAAAATGCGACATGGCCCATCACTTCAAAAATCCGAAATGCAAAATTAGAACCCTCTTCGGTTCGAATTTGCCGCTAAACCCATCGAAATACAGAAATCTTCAAAAATCCGAAATGCAAAATTACAACCCTCTTCGGTTCGAATTTGCTGCTAAACCCTTCGAAATACAGAAATCTAGGGGAGAACTACATGCCTTTATGGAGCTATATTGACAATTTTCTGTATTATCAAAGAATTCGGAATGCCAAATTATAGCTTCTTCGGTTTGAAAAATTTAAAGTTCATAGCTATAACAAAACTTATACCAAATATCCGGGGAGTAGTAGACATTAGATTTGGGTTGCTCCGGAAATAACTAGTTCAAAGAAACTATTCAGGCAAATGAAAGATCGGTACTAGGTTCGGTTCTTTCGTTGATCTTTCATTTAGTAATTTTTGTTCCAATCCTTCATCTAGATCGTTCCGAACGATTGAACTCACATGAACTATGGAACTAAATGTATAATCTAGTTTCTCCTGTGAATCGAACTAATACCACTTCGTTGCCCAACTATAGTAGAGATACATATATTCTACTCATGAATATCCGAGTCCAGAGACTCGGTCGAATATTTTGAGGCATATCAAACGGAATTATATATTTTATATACACTTCACCGTGTGGTGGAGATTATAATAATAAAATGCCATTCGATGCAACTTTGGACTGAACAAGCAGTTCGAAAAACAGTGACCTTTCACCAAACGAGATTCATTCACTCAATATAAAGCCACTGATATTACCTAGAGTTTTATATGGCATCGAAATGTATTCAATTGCGACCTATAAACAAATCTGACGTGAAGAAAAATACTGTCATCGTATTAGTCACGTGTAGAATGTGCTCTGTATGACCGAACAATGACGCGGAATGATAACCCCTCCGCCAACTGGATCATGTTGCGAAGGAGCTCACCAACCAAATCCAAGATTTAGAAGTAATCTGAAATATAGTGATGATGAGCAAAATTCAATCATCTGCTGATAAGTGAGGTTGCAAATTAAACAGAATATGCGAATTCGATCTGGATTATCAAATGTTAATATCAATACTTTCGCGGGGTACTCTTTAGGAAGTTTTTAGCAGAGCAAAAATTAAACACGTCTTTTCAGTGGAACGATTTGAAAGTGAATGAAAAATTATATTTATTGGCATAGGTTTCAAGGTATAGAAAAATTCAATTCATAGGGTCTACATGGTTTTGTTTGCACAGGTATTTTTACATACAGTATATTTCAATACCCCCACTCAAACAAAAAAACAAATTACATAAACTGTAGTCCCATTTGAATTGAACAAAAATTATGTTTATCAGTAGGAACTGCTTTCGTTAAATTATCTGCTACCATATCTTGAGTTTTGACGCCAAAAAATTCTACAATATTTGACTCCCTCTTTTCCCTTATAAAATGATGACGGACGTCAATATCTTTCGATCTTGCCAAATATTTGTTAGTTGATGCTAAATGCATTGCACTTTGATTGTCGAAATATATTTCGAGACTTCTGAGCCATACAATTTCATGTACTGCAGCGGAAAGTGCCATGTATTCGGCTTCTGTTGATGATAATGCGACTGTTGGTTAATGTTTTGAAGCCCAAGATACAGATCCGCCTTGAAGTATTTTCACATATCCCGTTACTGACCTCCTTTCATCGGAATCATTTGCCCAGTCAGAATCAGAATATGCAATTAAATCGTTATTACCATTCTTAGAAAATTTCAATTTGGCATCCTTTGTTCCCTTTAAATATCTGAAAATCCGCTTCACAGCACACCAATGAGCTTTTCCTGCACAATTGTTAAAAGTACTTAACTTATTTACTGATTGGCATATATCTGGTCTAGTGCATTGCGATGCGAAAAGTAGACTTCCATATGCTTGTTAATACGGTATGTCAAACATGCCCTTTATTTCATCATCTTTTTTTTTGAATACCCATTTGGTTTTAATAACATTCACCCCAGGCGGCTTCTCTACCAGAGACCATGTTTCGTTATCTTCAAGTGATTTGATTTCGCTCTTCATTGCTTTAATCAATTTTAGTTTTTCACAACTTTTCATAACATCATCTAGGCATAGCGGTTCATCTTCAATTTCCTGTTTAACTGTTAGCGCTGTTTTCTTAGCAGCAATTCTTTCACTTCTGCGTGGAAACGATGGAACGTCTTGATTATCTACATGATCAATATTGACGCTTTCAACTTCGCTAGATACCCCTAAATTTTCCACGTGAAAAAGCTCCCTGCGTTTCTGACTAAAAACTTGTGCTAATATGAAAATATTAATTTCATCCATATGTTTTATTTTTTGTTCAAGCCGCAAGCAGCAAGCTGTTAACACAAATCATTCCATGAGTTCAATGGTCACCCATTTCTACAATGAGAACAACTTGTGATCATACCTAAGCAGGTTTATTTTTTTCTCGAAATGCAATTTAAAATCTCCATACTTTGTATGAGAATATCGGCATATGTATGTTTATATGTAGATTCGTTTAAATATACCGATTATCTATAGCAAAGTTTCATATTAAAATATATAGTTGATTGTTAGAAGTGTTTTATGATTTTTTATGATTAGATTACAGATAATGACACGGCAGTTTGCTATATATATATTTTGGGTCCAGCAATAAAAAAACTAGAATAAACGATTGGAAATTTATAATGTCGCCAAAATATGTATAAATGTTTGAAGATGTTAAATAGCGCCCAACGTAGATAAGGTATCTACACTTGAGAGTTGGATATTTAAATCTAAGCTGATGTCGACAAATCGAAGTAATAACTAACCGACTTCTTCATTTTTTACTGTAGTTGTTATCAGATAGATGAGCATGCGAAATATCAAGACTAAGCAAAGCAAAATTAATACAAAATTGTTTGTAATTATTATTTTTTTTTTGTTTGTATTTCATAAAATTGTTTAGTTAATTAAATGCGATTTTATGACTAATAACAAAAAATTTTATTAAATGTATTTTTAAATGCGCGCAATATTGCTGCAATGAAATTACATTAAATAAGCCTGTTTGTGTACATCAGGGTGTACCGTCATTTGGTGATGATATTATGATGGAACATTAATTTATAATATAATTTAAAGCTTAAATCAAGTTCGTAGATGGGATCCCATAAATTGATCAAAATTTTGTTCAAAATTAGTTTTATACCCTCCACCATAGGAGGGTATATTAGTTATACCCTTCACCACACTGTGGTACAGGGTATTATGACATTGTGCATATGTTTGTAACAAGCAAAAGGAATATGCATAGAATCGCTTTCCGAGTCGAATTACGCATGTGCGTCCGACCGTCCATGTATTTTTGTGAAAAAAGTAAAGGTCGCATTTATGATCCGATTTGAATGAAATTTGGCACATGTCACTTATTTGGCCCAAACTCCCAATATTTGTCCGATTGGGACAAAATTTTGCACTGAGTCCTGAATTAGGTCCAGACTGATGTCTGCGAAGTTTCATTAAAATCGGTTCAGATTTAGATATAGCTCCCATATATAGTTTCGTCTGATTTTATGTAAATGATGCACCAAACTCTCAATATTTATCCTATTGGGACAAAATTTTGCACAGAGTACTGAATCAGATCCAGACTGATGTCTGCGAAGTTTTGTTAAAATCGGTTCAGATTTAGATATAGCTCCCATATATAGTTTCGTCCGATTTTTTGTGAATGATACACCAAACTCCCAATATTTGTCCGATTGGAACAAAATTTTGCACTGAGTCCTGAATTAGGTCCAGACTGATGTCTGCGAAGTTTCATTAAAATCGGTTCAGATTTAGATATAGCTCCCATATATAGTTTCGTCTGATTTTATGTAAATTATGCACCAAACTCTCAATATTTATCCTATTGGGAAATAATTTTGCAAAGAGTACTGAATCAGATCCAGACTTATGTCTGCGAAGTTTTGTTAAAATCGGTTCAGATTTAGATATTACTCTCATATATAGTTTCGTCCGATTTTTTGTGAATGATACACCGAACTCCCAATATTTGTTCGATTGGGACAATATGTTGTACAGAGTTCTGAATTAGGTCCAGATTGATGTCTGCGAAGTTTTGCTGAAATCTGTTCAGACGTTCCTTTCATTACTCGTTTTGTTTTGATCTACGTAGGTAATAATTTTAAAAATATATATATTTGGCAATATTTATATATTTTTTTCATCGATTATGAACAAAAACAACTGAAGAATGATTCCTCAAAATTTGATAAAAATATCTTCATTAGTGAACATTTTATAGCATTTTTAATCAAAAAAGGTACAAGTGTACCGGGTTATGAACTTAAGCATGTCCGATTTCGGATATACCTACTTGTCATAAAACGCAAGATATTGAAAAGGCGATACCCTTTCCGAAACCTCGGGAAACAGATTGCGAATCTAAGTTCAAGTAACCCCGAAACGAATTGTGTCAACTATTCGGGCATCTGTACCGGGTAGTCTAGCAATATCTACTCCAATAGTAAGTTGAATTTTCGATTTATTGAAAATCTCTGGTTGAATGGCAACAACATCAAAACTATTATGGTAGTAATTTTTTATCGAATGTTTACACTTTGAAAAAATCAGCAATGGACCTCAACGAAATTTCGATTTTTTTCTAACAAAATTATCTATGTTTTCAAAAAATAAACATATTTTTATACTTTTTTTAATTAGAACAAATTTTGCATCTAGTTAATGTTTAATTGGCAGGTATATATAAAATTTTTAATTTAACAACTGTCGACATTCGGCATATATTCTTCCATTGTGTTACACACACTACTTTTAAATCACTTTTCACATTTTTTCCAAATTGTATTTACCATAAATTTTTAAACCAAAACTTCTCGATTTCCTCAAAAAAATAATAAATATTCTTTTCTTCTCAACACACTTGTCAAACACACAAAGTTACTTCAAAATATTAACTAAAATGTGAATGAACATTGGAAAACGCATAGAGCTACAAGTTTTACTTTAGCCGCAGAGCAACATGCTGTCCCGCCAACTATTGCAACAACAATTTCAACTAACTTTCCATAAATAATCTAAACAAGCAGTAAAAGGGAGGGATAAGATAAGCCACTTAAAATGGTCAGCTTGGCCGAATCGATTTACCAGCAGCAGCACCAGTCAATCGTCGTCAGTGACTTCTGTTTATAATCCGCGTAAACAGCTGGGCGACAAAGTTCATCATAAATATTGATAGAAAATTCGATTAAAAGCGATTGCTTTGAAACGAACGAAGACGGTGAACTTAACGAAAGTAACTCAAGCTAATCTACAAACATTTTCATTTGATTTTCGGGAGTAAACACAGCTGCAGCCCATAGTAACCCCGGTAGCTAATAAAATAATGTCTTTCTCACGCAATGTGATAACATAAAATGTTGGCAAGGGAAAGGGGGTTATGTGATTAGATAGTTGTTGGAATGTGTAGAAAGAGAAAGAGTGAACATGAGTCCGATAAACAAAGTCAGACAAATTGTCTTCCATGAAAGGTGAAACCTCATCACTCTCTCAGGCAATCCGGGAAAGACGTAGAAAAATGTTCTAAAGAAGAAGACATTCTGGTCTTCCATAGAAGAAGACAATCTTATGTAGAAAAATAGGACCTGGTCTTTGAAAGAAGAAGAAGTCCTACTTCGCCTCTTTCTATGCTAGAAGACCCTTTCCATGTACCATTTCAGTCGTTTTTCTTGTCTATGCCAGAATACCCACATTTTTATGAAATAAGATCTTCTTCTTCTATGGGAGAAGACCCTCTGCTATTATGGATGAATAACATTTTCTTATAAGCAAGAAGGCCCGCTTTGTATACGCAACCTCTTCTACTAAGAAAGAAGATCCACCGCTTCTACGGAGGAAGACCATCTACTACAATGGAAAAAATCCTCCCTTTTTCCGAAAAAGACCCCAGCTTCTGAGAAAAATTGCATTCTGCTATGGAATAGATCGTCTTTGGAAGAAGAACCGTTTTCTCCTCAGCAAGGTTCAAATCCTCCTTTTTTCCGAAAAAAATCCTCCCTTTTTCCGAAAAAGACCCCAGCTTCTGAGAAAAATGGCATTCTGCTATGGAATATGTCATTATGGAAGAAGACCCTTTGCTCCACTGCAAGGGTCACAGCACAACTCATATACTAAGAATCCTTGGAACTTCAGCTCTTCTGAAATACTCCCCATTTTCGGTTCCGCTATAAAGATGATCTGAGTTTCAGCTCGCAAATGAAAGACTCACACAGCCTCAATTCGTCAATAAAGACGCCCTGAACTTCTGTACGTATGTAAAGACTACCGTCCATGAAGACATCATGACTTTAGCTCGTTTGTAAAGACACCCTGAGCCTCAGTTCGTTTATAAACACTCGCTGAGCTTCATCTGGTCTATACAGACTACCTGAGGTTCTATAAGCGTGTCAATAACAACTCTTCGACTATGAAAGCCTCCCTTAAATGCAGCTCGCCTTTGAAAGACTACCTGAGCTTCAGCTCATCTATTAAGGCTCCCAGAGCTTCAGCTCGTTTATAAAGACTACCAGAGCTTCAGCTGGTATATATAGATTACCTGAGATTCAGCTGGTCTATATGAAAGACTCCCTGAGCTGCAGTTCTTCTGTGAAAGACTTCCTGGGCATCAGGATTCCCTTCAGCTCGTCTATAAACACTCTCTACCTTCAGCTCGTCAATTAAGACTCCTTACCTTGAGCTTGCCTATAAAGACTTCCTACTTTCAGCTCGTCTATAATGACTCGTGTACAAAGACTCCCTTCAGACTCACTTCAGCTACTATATAAGGACTCCCTCCAGCTCGTCTATAAATACTCCATTCAGCTCGTTGTAACGTAACCGTTTCATACATTATGCACGACCCAAGTTAATGTCAACCCACATCAATATATAGTATGGAAAAACCTGCGTTCTTCAACTTCATTGCATTAAACGACAGACAATTTCCTTGAAGTACACAATAATTCTCATTCACTTCATAGTACCATACGGATATATGTTCCACTTTTCCATGCCGAAGGGGTCAACCTCGGATGTTAACGAACTACAAGTGACGAAGATGTGTGGCTTGTCCGTAGTCTCGTATACCGCTCATAGCTAGCTCCACCGCTCATAGCTAGCTCCCCGGCTCATAGCCAGCTCCCCGCTCATAGCTAGCTCCATACTAATAACCACTAACTACTAACCGAACCCTGAAAACCCCCAACCTGCCTACCAACAACGAGCCGACTGTATCCTGCCGATCACCAACGAGCCGACGGTAGCCAGCCGATCTTCAACGAGCCGACATCGGCTAGCCGAGTATCTTCGAGCCGACAGTAGCCAACCGATCTTCAACGAGCCGACATCAGCTAGCCGAGTATCTTCGAGCCAAGTGTATCCTGCCGATCACCAACGAGCCGACGGTAGCCAGCCGATCTTCAACAAGCCGACATCAGCTAGCCGAGTATCTTCGAGCCGACTGTAGTCAGCCGATCTTCAACGAGCCGACATCAGCTAGCCGTGTATGTTCGAGACGACTGTAGCCAGCCGATCTCCAACGTACCCACAGAAGCTAGCCTAGTATCTTCGATCCGACTGTAACCAGCCGTACACCTTCGAGCCGAACACAACAAACCCGAATACCAACCAGCCGATTAGTTACGAGCCAGCCGATATTCAACAAGCCGACATCAGCTAGCCGAGTATCTTCGAGCCGACTGTAGCCAGCCGATCTTCAACGAGCCGACATCAGCTAGCCGTGTATCTTCGAGCCGACTGTAGCCAGCCGATCTCCAACGTACTCACAGAAGCTAGCCTAGTATCTTCGAGCCGACTGTAACCAGCCGATTAGTTACGAGCCGACATCACTTAACCACCCCCGAGCCGACTGTAACCAGCCGGCTATTCACGATCCGACCTCCATACCCAGCTACCATTACCGATTAGAAGATTTCAACATAAAAGCTTATCTCACATCAAAACTATTATTCATATTGTAAACACCAGAGTATTATAATAAAGATTGAAATTGTAATCACTCGTGTTTTTACTTAAGGTTTGTGGGTCCTTAGGTTGACCCTGGCAGCGACTGAGCTTACTTCAGCCTTAGTTAAAACCACTCGTTATATCGTCTATAAATACTCCTTTCAATTTGCCTATAAAGACTCCTTACTTCAGCTCGAATATAAATACTTCTCACTTCAGTTGCTTTTTCGCCTCCACGTAAATCTTCACTGGGTTCCGCCATTGTTATCATTTCCACCATCATGACATTCACAATTGCCATCCATATTCCCATTCATTTTATTGATGGTATTTTATTTCCCTCCCTCAGGGCTTGCTTGTATGCCATGAAATATTTTTACCATACATACATACGTATATAGTTTATATTGTTGTTGCTGTTACTATTATTATTGTAAAATTTGTCGATAATGTCGAAATGAATATGCATAGATGCGATTCTGTCGGACATTGCATGCCAGCGTGCAATAGATAAGACTAGGTCAACTAATCGAATAAATTTTGTTAGAATACAACAGCAACAACAACTGTCCAGTTGGCTGGTTGTCTATCCATTGGCAAAATGTAATGCGGCAACACCCTCTAGGATAGGCAAAAGCGGCGGCGGCATCGATGCATGTGCAATGAAACATTTAATTAAAACAAACAAATATTGGCATTCAACTTGACAAACGGCAAGCACACATACACACACTGAAAATATTAAATGCATTTGTTTGAGGCCAAGCGTGCTTTGGAGCTCTGCAAAAGCCGTATTTAATTCAAAGTAAAGAGAATTGTGTGAAAAGTCATTGCACTTCTTTTTCAATAAAATTAACAAACAAATAATAAAAATTAAAAAATAAAAACACTTTCAATTAATAAATATTCAATTTAAATAAATACTATAGCATTGCAAAATTGAGGAAGGTAAATTGTACTAAGTAATATGTATATAAATCGGAACATGGCACACGTTTTTAAAAATGCATTTTATTTTGAAGTTCAAACAATCATATTAACGATGGGATAATTACCGACCTCAACACACAACACGTGATTGTATTATAAAATCATAGGATTTACTTTCTTTAAAATGTGGGGCAGATTAACGTCTCATTCACTCAACACACCACCACTCGATTTCTTCAACTCTTAACGTCGTACTATTTTTGAACACAGAGAGGAAACATCAAAACATCTACCAGGTTTTGATAGCTCGTCTATGGAGACTTCATTCAGCTCGTCTATAGGGACTCCCTTTAGTTCGTCTATGAAAGACTCCATTCAGCTCATCTATGAAATACTACTCCCTACAGCTCGTCATTGAAAGACTCCCTTCAGCTCGTCATTGAATGACTCCCTTCAGCTCGTTTATTAAAAAGACTCCCTTCAGCTCGCTTATGAAACATTCCCATCACCTCGTCAATGAAGACTCCTTTCAATTTGTCTATGAAATTCCTATGAAGACTCTATCAATTCGCCTATGAAGACCCCTTTCAATCCGTCTATGAAAACTCCATTCAGTTGGGTTTTGGAGACACCCTTCATACTACCTCCAGTTCGTCTAGGAAGAGTCCCTCCATCAATTCGCCTATGAAGACTCCTTTCAATCCGTCTATGAAAACTCCATTCAGTTGGGTTTTGGAGACACCCTTCATACCACCTCCATACTATGAAAGACTCCCTTCACCTCGCTTATGAAACATTCCCATCACCTAGTCTATGAAGACTCCTTTCAATTTGTCTATGAAATTCCTATGACGACTCCTTTCAATCCGTCTATGAAAACTCCATTCAGTTGGGTTTTGGAGACACCCTTCATACCACCTCCAGCTCGTCTATGAAGAGTCCCTCCAACTTGTCTATAAAGACTTCTTTCATTTCATTTCGTCTATGAAGACTCAATTCAGCTCGTCTATGAAGACTACCTTCGGCTCGTCTATGAAAACTATCTTCAGTTGGTTTTTGGAGACTCCCTTCAGCTGGTTTATGCAGACTCCCTTCATACTCCCTCCAGCTCGTCTATAAAGACCCAAATCAGCTTGTCTATAATAGACTCCCTTCAGCTGGTCTTTGGTTCCCTTCAGTTCGGCTCGGCTTTAATTTGCCACTCCAAAGAACCCAACTAGAAGGCTCTCCCTATTTGCGGTACATTGGAGGCTCCAGCCGTACTTAATAGACAAAAAACCTTGGAGGCCCTAGCCGTACTTAATAGACAAAAACGAACTGTTGGATTTTGATACAACCATTGCCGCATATAGTCAAATCGTAATACTAATATAGTCATGACCATAGGATCAACTGTCAAGCAGCTTTGCTATAATGATCCGGGTTTGAATTCAAAAGCCCTTGCGAATATCTCCGATTCGTTGAACGTTTGTGCCAACATTTTGCAAGGAACTTTTTTTCCCCCATACGAGTTGGAGGCACCCTGGAAAGTGGGCAGTATGGGATCCCGCCACTGAAATCTGACAAAGATGCCAAATAAACTGAATGGTACAGGCCGATTACACTTCTGTTGCCAGTCACTTGAGGTGCTATGTAATGCGGCAACACCCTATAGGATAGGCAAAAGCGGCGGCGGCATCGATGCATGTGCAATGAAACATTTAATTAAAACAAACAAATATTGGCATTCAACTTGACAAACGGCAAGCACACATACACACACTGAAAATATTAAGCGCATTTGGTTGAGGCCAAGCGTGCTTTGGAGCTCTGCAAAAGCCGCATTTAATTCAAAGTAAAGAGAATTGTGTGAAAAGTCATTGCACTTGTTTTTCAATAAAATTAACAAACAAATAATAAAAATTAAAAAATAAGAACACTTTCAATTAATAAATATTAATTGAAATAAATACTATAGCATTGCAAAATTGAGGAAGGTAAATTGTATTAAGTAATATGTATATAAATCGGAACATGGCACACGTTTTTAAAAATGCATTTTATTTTGAAGTTCAAACAATCATATTAACGATGGGATAATTACCGACCTCAACACACAACACGTGAATGTATTATAAAATCATAGGATTTACTTTCTTTAAAATGTGGGGCAGATTAACGTCTCATTCACTCAACACACCACCACTCGATTTCTTCAACTCTGAACGTCGTACTATTTTTGACCACAGAGAGGAAACATCAAAACATCTACCATGGGGACATCGTTTATTGGGACTCCTTTCAGCTCGTCTATAGGGACACTCTTCAGCTCGTCTATAGAGACGCCCTTCAGCTCGGCTATAGGTACTCCCTTTAGCTCGTCTATGAAAGGCTCCCTTCAGCTCGTCTATAAAGACTCCCTTCAGCTCGTCTATAAAGACTCCCTTCAGCTCGTCTATAAAGACTCCCTTCAGCTCGTCTATAAAGACTCCCTTCAGCTCTTCTATAAAGACTCCCTTCAGCTCGTCTATAAAGACTCCCTTCAGCTCGTCTATAAAGACTCCCTTCAGCTCGTCTATAAAGACTCCCTTCAGCTCGTCTATAAAGACTCCCTTCAGCTCGTCTATAAAGACTCCCTTCAGCTCGTCTATAAAGACTCCCTTCAGCTCGTCTATAAAGACTCCCTTCAGCTCGTCTATAAAGACTCCCTTCAGCTCGTCTATAAAGACTCCCTTCAGCTCGTCTATAAAGACTCCCTTCAGCTCGTCTATAAAGACTCCCTTCAGCTCGTCTATAAAGACTCCCTTCAGCTCGTCTATAAAGACTCCCTTCAGCTCGTCTATAAAGACTCCCTTCAGCTCGTCTATAAAGACTCCCTTCAGCTCGTCTATAAAGACTCCCTTCAGCTCGTCTATAAAGACTCCCTTCAGCTCGTCTATAAAGACTCCCTTCAGCTCGTCTATAAAGACTCCCTTCAGCTCGTCTATAAAGACTCCCTTCAGCTCGTCTATAAAGACTCCCTTCAGCTCGTCTATAAAGACTCCCTTCAGCTCGTCTATAAAGACTCCCTTCAGCTCGTCTATAAAGACTCCCTTCAGCTCGTCTATAAAGACTCCCTTCAGCTCGTCTATAAAGACTCCCTTCAGCTCGTCTATAAAGACTCCCTTCAGCTCGTCTATAAAGACTCCCTTCAGCTCGTCTATAAAGACTCCCTTCAGCTCGCTTATGAAACATTCCCATCACCTCGTCTATGAAGACTCATTTCAATTTGTCTATGAAATTGCTTCAATTCACCTATGAAGACTCCATCAATTCGCCTATGAAGACTCCATCAATTCGCCTATGAAGACTCCTTTCAATCCGTCTATGAAAACTCCATTCAGTTTTGTTCATACTACCTTCAGCTTGTCTATGAAGGGTCCCTCCAGCTCGTCTATAAAGACCCCCTTCAACTCGTCTATGAAGACTCCTTTCATTTCATTTCGTCTATGAAGACTCCATTCAGCTCGTCTATGAAGACTACCTTCGGCTCGTCTATGAAAACTCTCTTCAGTTGGTTTTTGGAGACTCCCTTCAGCTAGTTTATGCAGACTTCCGTCATACTCCCTCCAGCTCGTCTATAAAGACCCAAATCAACTCGTCTATAAAGACTCCCTTCAGCTGGTCTTTGGAAATTCCCTTCAGTTCGGCTCGGCTTTAATTTGCCACTCCAAAGAACCCAACTAGAAGGCTCTCCCCATTTGCGGTACATTGGAGGCCCTAGCCGTACTTAATAGACAAAAAACCTTGGAGGCCCTAGCCGTACTTAATAGACAAAAAACACACTGTTGGATTTTGGTACAACCATGGCCGCATATAGTAATATAGTCATGGCCATAAGATCAACTGTCAAGCAGCTTTGCTATAATGATCCGGGTTTGAATTCAAAAGTCCTTGCGAATATCTCCGATTCGTTGAACGTTTGTGCCAACATTTTGCAAGAAACTTTTTTTTTCCAATACGAGTTGGAGGCATCCTGGAAAGTGGTCAATATGGGATCCCGCCACTGAAACCTGGCAAGGATGCCAAATGAACTGAATGGTTCAGGCCGATTACACTTCTGTTGCCAGTAGCAAAGTCACTTGAGGCGCTATAGAAGGCTGCTCAAGTGATAATCGAAGTCGTTCAATAACATCAATCGTGCGAAAGATTTAAGACCAACCTTCAGGTTTAAAACGCAGTGTGGACGGCAGTTATATGTGGAATTCGAAAACAGGAAGTAGAAGACACGTAGAGTTGAACAGGGAGTTCCCTAAGCAGGATATAGTAATGTATGCGGTTGATTGTACGATCATGACATCGGGTGCTATTAATGATAGTTCATTTTATCTGAGGAATATGAAAATGTCCGCCAACAAATCCACAGTCACGCTGTTCGCTCCGACTGAACATAATGGTTGATGGAGAATATGTTCTCCGACCACCAACTACCCAAAGATATTGGATGGAACGTTCGACAGTCCGTTCAAATCGTCTGTACAAGCCCCTGCTATTTACTATAAGCTGATAAGTATGAACAAGATAATCAAGTGGCTGGTCGGCAGCACTTGGAGCGCTGACAAGAAGCCATTGATCACTTTTTGTATAGGAATAGTTTACCCAGAGATAAGTTACGCGACTCCAGTGTGATATTCGAATATAATTGAAACATAGTGAAATAGAGCGCCTCTTCATGACACCAGTGGAACACCTTCGTGAGGAGATGAAGATCATGTCCGTCAATCGATACAACCAAATATTGTAACTGCTTGGTTGCTTTCACCGGCAATACCCCTGATATAGACTTGTTAAAAGTCTTCACCCGCCCATGCACTTCACGAGAGATCTTCAAGATCTAGAGAGAGAGAGAGAGAGAGGTATGAGCAGCTTTGGTATAATTGGAGAGTTTGTTTCAATAGCTGGAATTGGATTGAAATTCGTCTTAACCGATGATTTTTTACAAACGTCTGTTTCGATGATTGAAGCAAATTTTTATCTTACAAGGTGAGTGTTTACGCATCCAAAAACAAGCTCCCTTGAAGGCATTGAATGTACACAAATGGTTGGATTCACATTCTCAGCTGATTTAAAATCACTATGAAAATAGGGCTGTACTTTTATATGGGAGCTATGGGTTCGAACCTTGAACTAAATTGATAATTTTATGTATATATGTATGTCAGCCTCAAAATTCTGTATCTGGCACCTTTAGCACAATCAATACGAATATCAGTACCAAGTACAGATCATACCATAACCAAGCGAAATGACATAATATCTGTCATCCACCACAGTTTACTGTAGGGTATTTCAATTTATCTTACATTTGCATGCACAAATTCGTAATTTATTTGCATAAGCTCATCATTTGTCATCACATGGGTATCCATAACTCGATTAAAATGTCATTATTTGACAACAATGTTGATATAAATAAGGTGTATATTTAATTGACTTATTGTCTGGCGGTTGAACAATCCAGGTTAGCGATATAACTACCGCTCAACAATGACATTGCTAAAAATAGCAATGCACTAAATTCATAGATCAAAGTCTATTTATGCATTGTTATATTCAGTTACGATCATGTTGAAGTCATTGCTCACACATGGAAGTTGATTGATTCAATTACATTTTGCATTTTTCTAAGAAATTAGAATAACTACTCAATCAGAATTTAGCTATTATGTAAATCCAAACATGAAATGAATAATATAACTGGATTGTAATATTTTATAAAACCTAACTCTTAGTATATTTATTATTATTATCATTGGTTAAATGATTGAAGACAAGATCATTGGTGTAATGATCAAATTGTTACATTGATCCATGACCTTTGTACACAATAATAATTAAATCAATTATAATTGCAATCTATTTATATAGCAAGCTAAGCTACTGATTAATAATTGTATTTTAATAACTAATATTAAGTCAATTTATTTAACTCACTTCAACATTAATATATGATCGAAATTGCGTGAAACAATATCGTTTATAACGACAAAATCCAAAAATCCCGTAATAGTTTTCCCCTTTTTCGCTATTACTTATACGATTTCCACTGTATTTCTATTGTTTTTTTCTTCTTCCTCCTCTCTTTCTCTCGTCGAATGTAATACAATTTATCTAGCACAATGCCCCAAATTTCGAACGAAAAACAAAAACACTTGAATCTATGTTCAGATTATTGAATATTATACAATACAATTTGGTGTTTTAGTGATAAGGTGTCAATATATTTTTTGTAGTTACGTTTGACAATAACAACATGAAAATTGATAAGAAAACTTGCTATAGAAGCTGTAGTAATATAACAAAAAAAAGAAAAAAAAAAAATATTAATAACCAGTAAGGAAAGTAGTAAAGTCGGACTGGGCCGACTATATGATACCCTTCACCACTTTGGGTATATTCTACATATGTATCCGAAAAGACGTCGCTGTACTGTTCAATTTCAATCAGACACCCATTAAGGGAACCCCCCCCCCCCATTCACGATTTTAATTTTTCAAGATTGTCAATGGGCTGGTAAATGCTTGTTACGGTTTGTAACTTTGCACATATATAATTGAAGATTTAAAAGAGAAGAAAAATAATTTACAAAAAAATTTTGTTATTGTTTCGTTGTTGTTTTTTTTGTAATTAAAGAAAAGTCCTTTTTTTGATGGCGGGCATGATAACTCCTCACTGGAACATCGGAATCCGAAAATTCCAACGGTGTTAGAGATAGAGTATTGCTATAAAATTCTCATATATATATATATATGTATATATACCCTACACACAAACCAATCTGGTTTCGTAGGAAATATTCTCATATGAAATGTAAAAATTTGTATCAATAAATAAATAAATTAAAAAAAAGTACATGTCTGGCTCTCGTATGAACTAAGATTATTGACTTCGCTTTAAAATTAACAAAATGGTGGACCTTTGAAAAAATATTTTTGGAAAATCGCCGATTTTTTACCAAAAACCAAGTTAAAACACCAGTAAGGAAAGTAGTAAAGTCGGACGGGGCCGACTATATGATACCCTTCACCACTTTGAGTATATTCAACAAATGAATCCTAACAGAAGTCGTATGTGTCAGTCTCGTTTCCTTCTGCCTGTTACAAACATATGCACAAAAACATAATATCCTGTGCCAGAAAAAAAAATTGGTTCAAGAACCTCAAAACCTGGGGGCTACCAGAAAAAATTGACCAATATTTATAGTGTAGAGATGTGCTACCTAATAAGAACTCGACGTACTATACTACAGTCAATTTGGTTGAAAAATACGATCAGAACCCCCAAAATACCAAAAATTTGGGGTACCGTTATATGGGGACTACCAGAAAAACTAGACCTATATTTATAATTTTTAGTGGAGTAATTTGGTACCCAATAAGAACCCAATGTACAAAATTTCAGAGAATTCAGTTATAAAACAAGTCCAAGAACCCGAAAATACCGAAAATTGGGGGTACCCTTATATGGGGGCTATCCGAAAAAAATGGACATTTATTTTTATTTTTAATTTTTGGTAGGGAGATTTGCTACCCAATGAGAACACAAAGTACAAAATTTCAGCAAATTCCGTCGAAAAATGCTACCAAAACCCCCAAAATACCGAAAATTGGGGGTAATCTTATATGGGGGCTATCCGAAAAAATGGACCTTTATTTATAATTTTTGGTAGGGAGATTTGCTACCCAATAAGAACTCAATGTACCCAATTTCAGCGAATTCAGTTAAAAAACGCGCTCAAGAACCTCAAAATACCGAAAATTTTGGGGTACCCTTATATGGGGGCTATCCGAAAAAATTTACCTTTATTTATAATTTTTGGTAGAGAGATTTGCTACCCAATAAGAACTTAAAGTACCAAATTTCAGCGAATTCAGGTAAAAAACGCGCTCAAGAACCTCAAAATACCGAAAATTTTGGGGTACCCTTATATGGGAGCTATGCCTAAACGTGGACCGATTTTCTCCAATTTCAATAGGTTTCGTCCTTTGGGCCAATTAAGTGACCTGTGCCAAATTTCATCCAAATTGGATCATAAATGCGACCTGTACTTTGTTAACAAAAATACATGGACGGACGGACGGACGGACGGACAGACAGACAGACGGACATGCATAAATCGACTCAGAAAGTGATTCTATGCATCTCAAAAGGAACCATGGGTCTATCTCGATTATTTTTGCCTGTTACAAAAACATATGCACAAAGACATAATACCCTGTACCACAGTGTGGTGAAGGGTATAATAAGGAAGATCTTCACCGATTGGCTTTATACTAGTTCATACGAGAGATATACACTCCCAGAGAAACGTTGCAAAATTTGGAACCGATTGGATTATTAGTTTTTGAGTTATCGTGCCCGCCATTCGCAAAAAAAATGTTTAGAAAAAAACGCGATTAAAGTTTGAGAAGCCCTTCAGCCGTCACTTGATGCTGACACAATAAATCGGCTTCAAGAGTTCTTGAGATTTTCACTTGAAATTTTGTAGAGACATTCTTTAATCAGTGTAGATTCGAATTATATCAACAAAAATTTCGGTGTACAATTAACATAAATAAGTCGAAATTATATATGGAAGCTAAGTTATATCTATTTCTGAACCGATTTCAAGCAAACCTGCCAGAGATTAATTTATATTAACTTCAGTACGTTGTGTCAATCTTTAGTGCACAATTTACATAAAACCATCACATCATTCTAGACTTAATTTAGTACGTTATGCCAAAATTCTTGCCAATCAAATAGTTTTCAGGGACTTTGGTGCACCATTTACCTAAAATCGGCCGAAACTATATATGGGAGCTATATCTAAATCTGAACCGATTTTCACGAAACTTGGCACAAGTCATTCTAGACTTAATTCAATACGCTATGTCAAAATTCGTGCAAATAACATCATTTTCAGCGACATTGGTGCACCATTTACCTAAAATCGGCCGAAATAATATATGGGAGCTATATCTAAATCTGAACCGATTTTCACGAAACTTAGCATACATCATTCTAATTCCTAATTCAGTAGGCTATACCAAATTTCGTGCAAATCGAAAGATATATAGGAACTTTGGTACACCATTTGCCTTAAATCGGACGAAAATATATATGGGAGCTATATCTAAATCTGTACCGATTTTTCCCAATTTCAATAGGGTTGGTCCTTGGGCCAAATAAGTGAGCTATGCCAAATTTCATCCAAATCGGATTATAAATGCGACCTGCACTTTGTTTACAATTTAATATCAGCAGACGGATGGACATGCATAAATCGACTCAGAAAGTGATTCTATGCATATTCTCAAAAGGAACCATGGGTCTATCTCGATTCGTTTTGCCAGTTACACATATATGCACAAAGACATAATACCATGTACCACAGTGGGGTGAAGGGTATAATATTCCATTAGCCTCTTATGCGCACGATCATCCAATATGGATGATCCATGTTAACAAAAAACAAGCTAAAAACGGGTTAAATTATGATAACTAAAGTTCTATCTAAAACTTCCGATGAAATGAAAAACAGGGAAAATGTGAAAATGTAAAATTCTCAAAATACCTAAAACATTGGGAATTAGTTATATGGAGCTAACCATAGCCGAATATAGATCATTTTTGTAGGAAGATTTGATACCAAAATATGGCGACTTTCCTTAAAGGTGGGCCAATATTTATATGATTGTTAGGGAGAATTGTCCACTCTACAAAATTCAGATAATGTATGGGGCGGTATTTCATAACCCCCCATTTTTGTAGGAAGATTTGATACCAAAATATGGCGACTTTCCTTAAAGGTGGGCCAATATTTATATGATTGTTAGGGAGAATTGTCCACTCTACAAAATTCAGATAATGTATGGGGCGGTATTTCATAACCCCACTGATATAGCCTGTCATAGCAAACGGAAGTCATACCTGTAAGCGAAACTCATGCCTGAATAAAGCTATATCTTCAAAGAAACCTCGAACCTTTTTCACCTTCCAAACGGCTAGTTATACAACAAAATAGGAAGATACCAAAACCTTCAGAATGGTTATAATCTATTTTTATATATCAACGGAAAAAAAGCTAACAGGTCTTGCATGATGAAGGCAAGGAAACCTTGACAGCGTCATCAGTATTTCATCCCTTTGATAGTATTTATATATTGTTGCCCTTGAGAACCCATCTGATATCTTTTGAATGATATTTTTGTAGAATATTTAGATGTTAACAAATCTCGTCCTTGGCCTATTTCGTATATGTGTCAAGAAAGCAAGGGACGAAAAAGGCTCACAATGGGAATATTTAGAAAACCATAAAGGGAAGAAGTAAAGAAGGACGGGGCCGACTATATGATACCCTTCACCACATCTTAAAGAAAATATCTATCGGACACCCGTTGAATATTTGCAATCCAAAACGAAGTCGGTCGAAAATATATATGGGCTAAGTCTGTGCTTCTAAAAAACGAAAATAAGTAATTTGGTTCTCAATTTTGTACGTTGTTCAAAATTTCATGCCAATCTGACAAACATAAGGAGTTTGGTGCACCATTTACTTAAAATCGGATGAAAATTTATATGGGAGCTATATCCAAATATGAACCAATTTCAACGAAACTTGTCACAGGTTAGGTTATACTAATTTCAGTATTTTTAGTTCCTATCGGCTATATTTTGGGTCCATGGTGCATCATTTACTGAAAATCGAACGAAAAAATGGGGGCTATATTCAAATCTGAACCGATATTCCCGAAACTTTACACTTTTTTATTGACTTAATTCAGTACGCTGTGTCAAATTTCGTGCATATCGAAAGATATAAAGGGACTTTGGTACACCATTTACATTAAATCGGTCGAAAATATATATTGGAGCAATATCTAATTCTGGACGGATTTTTCTCCATTTCAATAGGGTTCGTCCAATTGGGATCATAAATGAGACCAGTAACTTCTTTACAATTTAACATGGAGACAAACAGGCGGATCGACTCAGAAAGTGATTCTATGTATGTTCTCAAAAGTAACCAAAAACGAGAACACAAACTATCCAAAATACCAAAATGTGGAAGGTACCGAAGTACATCGATATCTATAATTTTTGGTAGGGAGATTTTCTATCCAAAAAGAATTCAAAATACTAAACTATAGCCGAATTGGTTAAAAAACTTATTAAAACTCCCCAAAATACCGAATAATGGGTTGTACCGTAATATGGAGGCAATCCAAAAAAGTGGCCCGATATCGACATTTAAAAAAAATCCCTAAAATACTGAAATATTGAGCCCATAACAAAACGTGTACCCATATGTCTGCAAGATTTAAAATCTCTATCGTATTTTTTTCATAAAATTTTATTTTAATCAATAATATATACTTTATGGGGGTCTCCGTGAATATTTCGGAATGACAAATTTAATAAAGATGGTGGAGTAATACGGACGTTCAACAAACCCTAAGGAATGTAGTCATGTTGGACGGGGACGACTATATGATACCCTTTACCACTTTGGCTATATTCAAGAGATGTTCCCCAACAGACTTTGCATTTTTGAAGGACCATTGACATGAAATTCGACTAAGTTAAATATGTGAACAGTCTCTATATGTGAACTGACCAAACGATCAATAACCGGTTATATTTGAACCATCATAGTATGGAGGGTATATTATGTTTGTGACTCATCGTAATAATCATTTCCGACCCTATAAATATATTCTTGGTCAGCGTCAAAATCTATGACCATTTATGCAGGTCAGTCTTTTTGTTGTATTCACACTTGCCTCTAAACGAATTGAGATATATCGTAAAAATTTTGCATCAATTTTGTCTTTTGTCTGCAGGTCCGAAGATGGGCTTTATCGGCCCACGTTTAGGCATAGTCCCAAATATATTGGATATTTTGGGACTCATGAGCGCGCTATTCAATGGAATTCGCTGAAATTTGGTACATTGGATTCTTTTTAGGTACCAAATGTTTCCACTAAAAATTATTAATATCGGTCCAGTTTTTCGGGTAGCCCACATATAACGGTATCCCCATTTTTAGTATTTGGGGTTCTTGAGCGCGCTTTTCAACCGAATTCGCTGAAATTTGGTACAATGGGTTCTTATTGGGTTACGTCAACCACACACATGACCTCGGTAACCTATGCCCCATTCCATATCATTAGGGCCATTTTAGTGTCGTTTTTGTGCAATGGGACAAATATTTAATCTCAATTGGACACCAGTTCATTATATGGTGCACAATTAACATGAAGTCAGTCGAAAATATATATGGGAGCAATATTTGCATCTGAACTAATTTTTACAAAACGAAATATTGTATTGTATTTCTCACGTTAATGCCTTAGCTTAACAAATGTTAGGCTGTACTAACGTTAAGATTTGACACATTGATGCACAATTTACTAAAAATCGGACGAAAATATATATGGGAGTTATATCTAAAACAGAACCGATTTAAATATAACTTGGTACACGTTGGGCTATCCTAACTTCGGTAAGTTGTGTACAATTTCGTGCAAATCCGCTTAAATTTGACTCTTTGGGGCACCATTTGCTAAAATCGGCCAAACTAATATATGGGAGCTATATCTAAATCTGAACAGATTTAAATATAACTTGGTACACGTTGGGCTATCCAAACTTCAGTACGTTATGCAAAATTTCGTGCCAGTTGGCCTTAATTTGACTCTTTGGTGCACTATTTGCTAAAATTCGGACAAAAATACATAAGGGAGCTATATCTAAATATGAACAGATTTTTTCCACTTTCAATAGGGTTCGTCCCTGGGCCAAATAAATGATATGTGCAAGATTTAATTTCATTCGGATAATAAATGCGACCCGCACTTAGTTTACAATTTAACATGGACATGCATAAATTGACTCATAAAGTGACTCTATGCATGTTCTCAAAATGAACCATGGGTCTATCTCTAATTCCCTGTACCACAGTGTGGTAAAGGTAACTTACTATAAGTATCTTAGGGTATCGTATTTCGAACTTTCTTACTTTATCGGATTTTAGTAGGCTGCCGACTAAAAACGTTATGGAAAATTTGTAAGGTTTGTCTTGATAAGAAGTCATGAGTAAACATCGATAAAATGTTATAACCTTTTAAATTTTTTTCCATATCAACATTCGAATTATTACTTTGAATTTGGAAAACATTTACTTCGGAAAAGTTAAGAAATGAATGGAATGTATCATTTGCCCGCCCTGAATTTACATACCAACATAAGTGGGTATGGTATTATTTGCTTGACAAGTTCCAAAGGGAGTTGTTAATACCTTCCATAATCCCTTAAAACAATACCACACATTATTCTACTTAGAGGTGCTTCATTTGTGATGTACAAACAAGGGCACGGCTATTATGAACCTTGACCCTCATTATTTAGGCGCGTAGATACAATAAAGCCAAATTTGTTTATAGTATGTCATGTTCAGGTGATAACACCCTACAATTACTTACCCATAAAAATAAAACAAATGTTGATGTTGACAACACAACTAGTGATGATGTTCTCGAATTTAATGCTGAAGCTTCGTCTAACTCCCCTTCAATTTTCTGCAAATCACCATTGGCCAAAAGGGAGAATAGCGATTAAAAAAAAACTACTTAAAACTCATTAATTATTTATAAGAAACTATTTCAAACACACGCACACCCGAATACAACAACACCACATTGGTTATTAAAATGTCAATAAAGGCCGGTTTTTTCTATACGGAAGAAAGTTCAAACCCGTGTCGTAGACATCAAAAATTTCCATTGAAGTCTGTTTTCATTTACGGAACATAATTTCCTTGTATTTTTCTTTCTACGTTGTTGTTTTGTTTGTTATTGATTTGTGACATGGAATGACCCCATAATCATTTGTATGGAATGACCCACAAAATATAAGAGCTCACGGCACTATTATTCTCACTCTCTTTAAATTCAATAGCAATAGATTCACTTTAAATAATTATTTAACGTTTTAAATATATTGAAATTATATTTTTTTGTAATATATTTGTTTCCTTTTGTTTATTGTTTGCCTCTTTGTTGTGTTTTTTTTTTATTGTAATGTCTGCTGTCCAATGGAATCCCAACGACGAATCATCTGATTTTACTACTCCCCAAACCAACAAAACAACAACTGACAACTGTTGGTGTGTGTTTGTCTGTTTGTGTTGTGCTGAGACCATTTTGACATTTCTCAAAACAGCTGATGTGTGGTGAGAATGTTAATGTTGAGTATTGTTCATATGATGTCATGGTCGTCGATGAGTGGGAGTTGTTGAGAGAATGGTTTCTTATCGTTTTTGCAGTGTTATCGATAACAGTGCCTGAGAGAGTGAATAGCTATGGTGGGCTTATGTTGAATGCAATGGTGGAATAAATATAAAAACAATGCTGTTGCACAAGAAATGGAAATTATAATGCATTGAATTAACTTTTTAGAATATTAATGACAGAGTCTATGAAGAATATATATATTTTTTCGTTAACAAAAATTCAATGATAACTACTTATTTTTCAGTGATGGCTTCTAGCTACGTTTACATAAACCAAATTATAAATGATGGCGTGTGTTTCCGTTTAGAAGTGTTTTTTAGAGTTTAAAGGGAAAGGTAGTGGAAAGGTAACGAGATAGACACTTGGTTCTTTTTGAGGATATGCATAGAATAACTTTCTGAGTGGATTTATTCATGTCCACCCGTTTATGTATTCTTTTAAACAAAGTACAGGTCGCGTTTATAATCCGATTTGAACGAAATTTGACACAAGTCACTTATTAAGCGTATGGAATAACCCTATTGAAATTGGGAAAATCGGGTCAGATTTAGATATAGCTCCCATATATATTATCGTCCGATTTTTCCTAATTGTTGCAACAAACTCCTAATATTTGTCCGATTGAGACAACATTTTGCACAGCGTACTGAATTAGTTAGCAACTTGGAAAAAAATAATAAAAAAAAAACAGTAAGGAAAGTTCGGCCGGGCCGACTATATGATACACTTCATCACTTTGGGTACATGCAAGACATGTTAATATTTACAATATTCTGTAAATACAACGGTCATAGAATATTTGGAGGACCATTGAGATGAAATCGGGAGAAATTAAATGTGCTATCTAGGTAAATATTTGAACCAATTGGAAAACCCCATAGAGATACCATTGTGAAATCAATGAAAAATTGCATGTCAAACGGACAGACTTGGATTCTTTGGTGTACCATTTGTATGAAATCGAGTCAAATTATATATGGGAGCTAAACACATGGACCTAATTGAGTAACCGTTGCATACACCATTTGTTTTTTGTTATCACTCTAAATTCAATTTAATACCCTCTGCCAAATTTCGTGTAAACACCATTTACATAAAATCGAACAAAAATATATATAAGACCTATATAAAAATCTGAACCGATTTCAACAAATCTTATCACGCATAATTTTTTTCTCAATAGCATTCGCTATGCAAAATTTTACTCAATCAGACAAATATTGGGAGTTTGGTGTATCATTCACAAAAAAAAAAATCGGACGAAACTATATATGGGAGCTATATCTAAATCTGAACCAATTAAAAAAAAACTTCGCAGACATCAATCTGAATATGATTCAGTACTCTGTGCCAAATTTTGTCACAAATATTGGGAATTTGGTACATCATTCACAAAAAAATCGGACAAAAATATATATGGGAGCGATATCTGAACCGATTTTGACAAAACTTCGCAGACATGAGTCTGGACCTAATTCAGAACTCTATGCAAAATTTTGTCCCAATCGCCCAAATATTGGGAGTTTGGTGCATAATTTACATAAAATCGGACGACTATATATATGGGAGCTATATCTAAATCTGAAATGAAAGTCTTAAACCACCGGGTATCAATTTAAATGTTCATATTAAGACCAATTTGATATCTGTGAAGTTTGGTTGAAGTAGGTTCAGATTTATATTATATATATCTACCATATATATTTTTGTCCAATTTCATGCAAATGGTGTACGGAGCAGCCTATGTTTGTTCGAAATTTGTTGAATTCGTGCAGGTTTAGATATAACTTCCATATATATTGTTACGTTCTTGGATTTTACTTATTCCCGTGTAGACATTGTTTTATTTCCCAATACAGTTCGTACCAAATAAAACGCGGGTTCTTTCCGATTACGATTATTACAATGATTTTATTGACACAACTTTACTTTGCACGTTACTTTACAGCTTTACGTTACTTGACGGTTTCAATTCTCGATCTGATTCACAACTGACTAACTGCCTTGCCATTCCCCCTATTTATATGAGCCATGCCTGTCCCTACAGAAGTTTCTAGACGATCTGGTAACACCTAGATTTCGAACAATCTACCAATGCAACAAACACATACAAACTTACATTGAGTGAACAATAACAACAACACATATACAGGCGAGGGAGTAACAAAGAAAGAGGAATTAAGCGAGCATCAATGATGACGTTTAACAAGAATTGTACGTCAACAACAAAATAGAAAATGAAAGAGGAAATGGAAGGATGTAGAAAAATCTATACAGTAGTTGTTGTTGTGAAGTTATTCGAAATAACTGCGTAGTAGAAATTTACGTTACAATTCAAATTCTTAAATTAACGGAATTCATCTAAATTAACTTAAATCTAAAGTTATATTCGTAACAATATATATATATATATATATTCGTCTGGATTCATGTAAATTGTGCACCAAATAACAAACGTTTCTCCGATCGAGATAGAACTTTTGACGGCGCACTGTGCTGCAGCATACCAAGCTACGTTACTTAAATACGTCCATATTTACATATAGCTCCCATATATAACTTTGCTCGATGTTAATTTTTCATAGATTTCAGAATTGTATGTGTATAGGTTGTTTACCAAAGTCCCTGTATATTTGGCACCTTATTGAACTAACCTGTTGAAATTTGAAAAATCACATATATATTTTCGCACAGCGATTTGCACATTTAGCACAGCGGTTCAGATTTAGATATAGTTCCCATATGTTAGATTAAGGGAAAAGAAATCCATTATCGAAAATATCGATAAAATCAGAGAAATGATCGAAGTTGAACGACATGTTAGCGATGAATTTTCAAAATCCCGAATATTGGGGTTACCGTTATATGCCATTTACAATGCCAAACTGTAACTTGATATCCTGCTATATATGAAATTCGGCGACAATTTATCCATATGTATGGAGCTATATCAAAATCTGATCCGATTTTTCTCAATTTCAAAAGTGTTTTGTCCTTGGGCCAAATAAATGAGCTTAGGCAAATTTCATCTATTTCGGATTGCGTTGTTTTTTTTCCTATTGCCCTTGAAAAAAATCGCCTAACTGAACGCAGTGCTCATCCCAAATATGGTTCCAAATGCATTTCATTTCCGCTGTTAATATCATTGATACATTATGCGGAGTACAAAGAAAAACTTCCAAATTATTTCAGTTTCCTAACCATTTTCAACGGATATTGGTAATTACATGCAACTCTCTAACCTAATTAGACCGACAGCTGGGGAGAAAAAAAGCTACCGCACAAAAAAATGGGCGAAGAAATTTAAGAACCTTTTTGAAATATACATTCAACCATACATACACACACACACATACAAACTTCCACGAAAAATATCCATCTTCTTGCCTTTTGTTGTCTGGCATTCAGAGAAAAATAACCCAGTAACGTCCACTCATCCATTGATTGATATACGACGAGGAATTTCCATTTTGAACTTCGAATGAAGTTTCTCATTAGGTTGAGAGAAGCGGCAGAGTAACGGACATTATTGGTTTTTGCCATGCAATCGGCTATACACATATACATAGACACATAGGATGAATGTTTGTGTGTGTGTAGCTTAGATTCATTGGTTATCTGATATTTACAACGTGTCTATGCTCCTTTCGAGGCAGCGTATAATGGCGCCCAAATCAAACCTCCATTGGAAATGTTGTGCGGATCGGCTCACAGCACGAGGAACGAATGTCAAAACAGCAACCATTGGAGATATGACTTAGTTTTTCATCCTGGATGTCCATCTCATAATTTGTTGGTGCATTATATTCCATCCAAGCGGAGACAGTGGAATGAATACTTGGTGCCTCAAGGCCAAGAGGATGCTGTCATGGATTTCAATGTGAGTAATTAGCAATATGTGTGTTTCGACTTCCTAAGGAGTCGAATAAGAATTGCTGAGTAATTTACTGGCCATAGGTTGACATCACACCGTTAGAATACCAGGGACGGTCCTCTCTTCCTTTCTCTTGGTACCTTAAAATTACAGATTTTTTTGTTTTAATACCACTGTAACAGGGACACAAATTTGACAAGAGTTCTGGAAACAATAGAGAAAAAAATCAACTTCAAAATCGAAGTAATACACTGTCACACACACAAACGAACAATAGGGGAAACCACATAAGACAGTAATTATCTGACTGGCGTATCTGCTCTTTGTGCGTCTGAGTTGAAAGCAATTTTGAAATAACAGAAAAGGACATTTTGATAATACGTTGGTGTTGTATCAGGTGTATAGGTCAATGGTTTTGACACAATAGTCGAAAATATTCGTGTACATGTTGTGTCAGCAAATTATCCTTATCTCTATTTGATCTGACTTTGATAAGAACTTTACGTGAAGGACACAAAGAATGGAGACAATTTGATGGCTTTAAGGGAATGAAGATAGGGATAATAATGAAATTTAATGTGTAGAGGTAAGGCAGGCAAAAAACGGGGTCAGTAGATGTCGGATAATTGAATACAATTTATATGTGTAGCTACTTTGTGGAAGCCGTCTCCAATGAAGTTTCCTCCCAAAAGTGGTGCTTTCAGGGATGATATCTTTAAGGTTCTCCCTATCAAATAAATCTAGAAGTGTCAGTCCCAAACTCCGCGGTCATTTATGCTTTGCCTTACTCCAGAATGCCCCTGTCTTAGAGTCTAAACGCAAACGTCCACAATTTTTGAAGAAATTTCTTTTTTAACAACACTGTCATATGTTTTGAATATTGGTAGCACTGCTGATTTGGCACTGTTGATATGGCAACTCAATTGAGAGCAAGAGAGAAAATTTGAGTATGACGCTGAGCAAAAATGAATAAAATCTATTCTAGCGCCAAGCCGATAGACGGCAACGTCAGCCGTCAGGATAAGAAACACACGAAGTACTAGACTCTCTGGTTATGTTTGGACTCTTAGATCGAGAAGGGTTTGTCTCAAATTCCCCAGCTAGTTGGTTATCGTCTACAGAATGGCCGGCAGTATGTTTTAACTCAACGAATTATTATTAGGATCGAGACTCTAGAAATCTTCCAGATTAAATCTACAACTGACTCCGTTTCAGTATCGTTGGTGTTGTTGGTGTATAGAGTTGGATAGACTCGTTCCTGAAACGGTTCAATATTTATAGTTTTTCCGCAAAATGAACCGGGTCATTCATTTAGTTCCATAGTTCCTTTTAGTGGAATCGTGAACGGCAAAATCTAGATGAACGACTTGGAACTAGATGAAGGAGAGCAAAAAGGAACGAGTGAAGCAAAATGAACTAGATATACGGACGAATCGGAATTGGTACCGAGCGTTCCTTTTGCTGAGTAGTTCCTTTGAACAACTTCGTTCGGATCATGGCACAATGAATAGGTAGTCCATTTAGCGCAGCTGATGTCTTGATTAACTGTCAAAGTGAGTAATTTCTACTTGAATTCGATGTGCAGTGTTGCCAACCATTTGAAATATTATATGGAAAAATTTGGCAGATAATCGAGACAAAAACAAAGGTTTTTGTTGTGATACATCACCTTATTATTGCAGAGACCAAAAATCCAGAGAGACCAGCTGGGTATTAAAATCTATTATTGGGAATTGACTTCCACTATGAAAACGTAAAGGAAGTCCAAATTTGTGATATTAGATTTGAGATAAAACAGCTGTTTTCCGATTTCGATTGCTACCTGGGTGACCTTATTAATAGATCTTGTCCTTTATGTTGATATTTGCTCGCAGAAAACACTGTAAAAAACAAACCCTGCACCATTGTAAGGCTGCTCCTATCCTCCCCACCTCAAATATCGATATCGTGGTGGTTCAAGAGACTCAACGTAGAAATGATAAAAATTTGTATGGTAAAATTATGCTTAATTTGATACTTCTATATGCGCGATAGGAAACATGGGATTGGCGGAGCAGTGACACGAATATCAGAAGTGAGTTCATATTTGATTTTATACAAAAATATAATCAGTCTCTCAAATATGAATGGCGCTGTTATTAGAAACTGAAGAGTATTTCGAATTTGAGATGCTATACAACCTCTTGTACATCAAACATTTCTGGGAAGAAATTCCAACCGGTATGGTAGTCGACAGACAAGAGATACGCAGACGAGCACAAATGTTGACTTTTCGATTTTTGCCTCTGAGCAAAAAGTTGATTTTCAGACTTTTTGATTTTTGCCATGATCCAATTAACAGGTCATGTCAGAAGCAATCGTTATCGACAATTTTAGAGTAAAATCCCCCATACTGTCAAATATTTTGTTTACGTTTTAAAACAATTTAGTCAGAATGGAAAGCATTTTGACAGCTCGGGTGAAATCATCTGGCCTTATCGGACGACCTTATTATTGGATTATGATTTTTGCCGTTGATTAAAAAGTCGACTTATCGATCTTTCGATTTTGTCAAACCTGTTCAAAATCGGTTTGGACTTTTACCGGCTAATGCAAAATCGACTAATCGACTTTTTATATGAATTGTTCTCAAGAGATAAAATAACGTTCGGGAATGTCGAATTTTTGACAATTTGAGCTTCGTGTTAATAAACCAAGTTTTTATGAAGAAAATCGATGGTCGATCTTTTGTCTATAGAAGACCAAAGGAGTCGTCTGTTCATAACAATTTTTATAGAAAACCACCGGTTGCATTCCTTTTATATACAGACCATTTTATATATGACCACTAGAGGTCTTATTTTTATAGAAGTCCGTCAGAGGGCTTACGTTTAAAAAAGGTCTCCAGAGGTCTGCTATTCATAAAATACCACTAGAGGTCTTCTGTTTATAAAAGACCACTAGAGATCTTCCTTTTGTAGAAGATCAAAGAAGGACTTCTTTTTACGGAAGACTGACAGAGGTACATAAAATATCCCCGTGTTTTTATACCCTTCACCACTCTGTGGTACAGGGTTATATGTCTTTGTGCATATGTTTGTAACAGGCAAAAGGAAACGAGATAGACATATGGTTCCTTTTGAGGATATGCATAGAATCACTTTCTGAGTCGATTTATGCATGTCCGTCTGTCTGTCTGTCGAAAGTACAGGATTATAAATGCGACATTTATAATCCGAATTGGATAAAATTTGGCATAGGTCACTTATTTGGTCCAAGAACGAATCCTATTGAAATTGGGGAAAAAAATGGTCCAGATTTAGATATAGCTCCCATATATATTTTCGTCCGATTTGATGTAAACAATACCTATATATATTTCGATTTCCACGAAATTTGGTACAGCGTAATGAATTAGGTCTAGAATGATGTGTGCAAAATTTCGTGAAAATCGGTTCAGATTTGGATATAGCTCCCATATATATTTTCGTTCGATTTAAGGTAAATGGTGTACCAAAGTCCCTATATATCTTTCGATTTATACGAAGTTTGGCACAACGTAATGAATTGGGTCTAGAATGATGTGTGTCAAGTTTCCTGAAAATCGGTTCAGATTTGGATATAGCTCCCATATATATTTTCGTCCGATTTTAGGTAAATAGTGCACCAAAATCCCTTTATATACTTCGATTTGCACATAGTTTGGCTTAATGTACTAAATTGAGTCTAGAATGATGAGTGGTGAGTTTCAGGAAAATCGGTTGAGATTTCGATATAGCTCCCATATATATTTTCGTCCGATTTTATGTAAATGGTGCACCAAGGTCCCTATATATATCCTTCGATTAGCACAAAATTTAGCATAGCGTACTGAATTAAGTCTAGAGAGATGTGTGTTAATTTTCGTAAAAATCTGTTCAGATTTAGATATAGCTCCCACATATAGATTAGATTAGCTCCCACACATAGCGTGTATCAATTTTGCTATAAATCGTTTTCCATAAATTTTCCCCATGTTACGCAGGCGGCTCTAAATCTACTCGAATGAAATCAAAGTTAGGATAGGTTGGAGAAAGAGGGAACATAGATATGCAATTATTAGGATACATATGTACAATATACCCAAAGTGGTGAAGGGTTTCATATTGTCGGCCCAGTCCGACTTTACTACTTTCCTTACTGGTTATAGAATTCTGTCAGAGGGCTTACATTTAAAGAAGGCCACCAGAGGTCTGCTATTTATAAAATAAAACTAGAGGTCTTCTGTTTATAAAATACCACTTCTTTTGTAGAAGATCAATGAAGGACTTCTTTTTACGGAAGACTGACAGAGGAACATAAAAGATCTCAGGGGTATTTTATTTATGGAAGACTACTAGTGGTCTTCTGTCGATAAAGACAACGTGGGCTTTTTTTTTAGAAATGAATCCCAGAGGCCGTTTTTCATGGAAGACCACAGGAGTCATTCATCCATAAAAGACCTCAGGGGTATTCTGTTCATAGAAGTCCTCAGTCTATAGAAGTCTATCAAAGTCCACCAAGAGTCTTATGTCTATGTTAATTTACAAGGTAAAAGAAAGTCAGGGGACATCTTCTTTTAGAAAAGACCACAAGACGTCTTCGTTTTACAGAAGGCCACAGGAGTATCCGGTCCATAAACGACCTCAGGAGTCTTATGTCTGACTACAGAAGACTACTAGCGACCATATGTTGCTGGTAGTCAACGCGGGTACTTCCGCTTATAAAATTCCACCAGGGGTCGTCTGTCTATAGAGACCTTAGGTCATTTATACTGTCATCAAGGCTTGTGGTTGTGGGTGCCTGTGTTTCCCATTTGGCATTATCTTGATTATCTCCTCCATCCGGCTTAAGTATAATAAATTTTACCCATATATTTACATATCTATGTATGTAGATATGTGTTTAAAGGAATAATTAATTAATGCCTTTTTAAATTGATAATTAATATATCTTCTACGATTAAAATGCTTGAAAGCTTATTCAGCAGAAGATAAACGTAGCCGCAGCAGTATCCCAAACAATGGATATTGACAAACAAACCAAACGGACAGACACACACACAGATATTTACACGTACACTCATATCTGTAGACAATGGCTATTTGTTCTCATTGTCCATTCATATCTTTGTGTGTGGACATAAATACATATACATATATATCTGCAAGGATAATATCGTAAAATATCCTTCAGTATCAGTATAACACACTTGTGTATGTCACACACACACATACACAGTGTCATACACACAATCATACATATCGATAGGTTTGGTTTGTCGATGAAGATTTTCTGGACTTATTAAGGTTTATGTCGGAAAGCGGCAAACAAACTGGCATGTATGTATGTAACGTTCATACAAGCTTGATATATGTATGTACTTGAGAGCCGTGTCAGATCATGGCATTTCAGCAGTAGGGAAAGTCAGAATTTAATTCCTATCTCATGGAACCTTTGTTTTGATATCGAATTAACATTTTGATATTATATACCTGATGTTATCTCCAAATTTTCCACTTTTCCGAATCGCATATTGAATATTCCCTTGGTTTCCGACATCCCAAGTCTTGCATACCTCCATATCATCACTGATTATTTCGAATAAATGTTTCTAATATAAACACTTAACTTCATTGCAATTTATTGAAATATCAAGGAAGATAAGTAAATATCTCGAGTGTGTATGTGTGTGTGTGAGTGTTCACCCTGTCGATTTCAACATGTTGTGGTAACAACAGGGATATACTCACCATAAACTTCATTACATAACATGTTACGACCGACCGACACACACGACAACAACAAAGGACAATAATTAATAAAAATGCCCAAGAAGATGCCTCAATATCTCAAAGTGACCCCAAAAACATTTAAAATGTTTTAGAGAATAAATTTGAGAGAACCTACATGACAAACACACATACACAAATAACATGTACATATGTATGTAATTCTGCCATACATTCTAAACAAAAATGGGATAAATGAACTGCCAAATGACTTGCCACCCATAATCGGCAATAAGCCGACACATACACACACTCAACCTAACAAACACAGCTGCAGTTACAACAATGGCTATTAATCCATCAATGCATTAGTATATTAGGAAATTATAAACGTGTATGTGTCTGTTTGGGAGTGGTATATTAGGATATCGTAGTTGTTGCAGTGCAAAGTAATTTCAAGTAATCGTATATTATGTTGTTGATATTGATAATGGAGATTTTTCGGAATTTTCGGGGCTTACACAATGACCAGCGAAAGCTTTTGGGGAGGAAACGAGAAACCCGAGGGTCTTCTGTCTTTAAAAGACCACTAGGGGTCTTCTGTCTATAGAAGACCAGAATGCATTTTCTGTCCATAGAAGACCACTAGGGGTCTTCTGTCTATAGAAGACCACTAGGGGTCTTCTGTCTATAGAAGACCACTAGGGGTCTTCTGTCTATAGAAGACCACTAGGGGTCTTCTGTCTATAGAAGACCACTTGAGGTCTTCTGCCTATAGAAGACCACTTGGGGTCTTCTGTCTATAGAAGACCACTTGGGGTCTTCTGTCTATAGAAGACCACTTGGGGTCTTCTGTCTATAGAAGACCACTTGGGGTCTTCTGTCTATAGAAGACCACTTGGGGTCTTCTGTCTATAGAAGACCACTTGGGGTCTTCTGTCTATAGAAGACCACTTGGGGTCTTCTGTCTATAGAAGACCACTTGGGGTCTTCTGTCTATAGAAGACCACTAGGGGTCTTCTGTCTATAGAAGACCACTAGGGGTCTTCTGTCTATAGAAGACCACTAGGGGTCTTCTGTCAATAGACGACCACTAGGGGTCTTCTGTCTATAGAAGACCACTAGGGGTCTTCTGTCTATAGAAGACCACTTGGGGTCTTCTGTCTATAGAAGACCACTAGGGGTCTTCTGTCTACAGAAGACCACTAGGTGTCTTCTGTCTATAGAAGACCACTAGGGGTCTTCTGTCTATAGAAGACCACTAGGGGTCTTCTGTCTATAGAAGACCACTAGGGGTCTTCTGTCTATAGAAGACCACTAGGGGTCTTCTGTCTATAGAAGACCACTAGGGGTCTTCTGTCTATAGAAGACCACTAGGGGTCTTCTGTCTATAGAAGACCACTAGGGGTCTTCTGTCTATAGAAGACCACTAGGGGTCTTCTGTCTATAGAAGACCACTAGGGGTCTTCTGTCTATAGAAGACCACTAGGGGTCTTCTGTCTAGAGAAGACCACTAGGGGTCTTCTGTCTATAGAAGACCACTAGGGGTCTTCTGTCTATAGAAGACCACTAGGGGTCTTCTGTCTATAGAAGACCACTAGGGGTCTTCTGTCTATAGAAGACCACTAGGGGTCTTCTGTCTATAGAAGACCACTAGGGGTCTTCTGTCTATAGAAGACCACTAGGGGTCTTCTGTCTATAGAAGACCACTAGGGGTCTTCTGTCTATAGAAGACCACTAGGAGTCTTCTGTCTATAGAAGACCACTAGGAGTCTTCTGTCTATAGAAGACCACTAGGGGTCTTCTGTCTATAGAATACCACTAGGGGTCTTCTGTCTATAGAAGACCACTAGGGGTCTTCTGTCTATAGAAGACCACTAGGGGTCTTCTGTCTATAGAAGACCACTAGGGGTCTTCTGTCTATAGAAGACCACTAGGGGTCTTCTGTCTATAGAAGACCACTAGGGGTCTTCTGTCTATAGAAGACCACTAGGGGTCTTCTGTCTATAGAAGACCACTAGGGGTCTTCTATCTATAGAAGACCACTAGGGGTCTTCTGTCTATAGAAGACCACTAGGGGTCTTCTGTCTATAGAAGACCTCTAGGGGTCTTCTGTCGATAGAAGATCACTAGGGGTCTTCTGTCTATAGAGTACCACTAGGGAACTTCTATCCCTATAATACCACTTTTTTATCAGAATTGGCTTTAATTTTATTCTCATTGGGTGTCAAATCTTCCTAAATTTGCCAATTTGCTTGTGACAGAACATTTGTTCCATAAGCCGACCTTAAAAAAGGCACATCAGTATTGTGCGCAGCTCTTCAAATTTGAAAGACCACATTCCGAAATGTTCTTTTCTACTTGTGGACTGTGAGTTTGGTTTGGCGAGAGGTGGTCTAGTTGGTCTTGCTGACTCCGACCATAGTAGGATCTCTTGGCCAGTATTCTTCTCCGGATTTCAAAGCGGATGTTATTAGTTTATTAATGGCGGTGCCGAGGTATATATAAAATCGTCAACTACCTCAAAGCTGTAGTTTTCAAGATGGTCCGATTCTACTGGATGTCGTGCGCGTTGACCATCCGCTTGATCTTCTCGCCATTTACTGCCAGTCCCTTTTTGGCAGACTCTTTCTCAATTTGTTCAAAGGTGGCTGTTACCGCTCGCGATGTTCGACCCATTCTGGCGACGTCGTCGGTGGTTTCTGTTAACATTTGCTGGTTTTTAAAAAGGTCACACGACATACGGTCACCTTGTCCGAATTCTCGTTCGGTATTAAAGGGCTCCGAGAGGTCCTTTCTGACTTCAACTGATGATCTTGTGCTAGTTAAAGTTATCCTGCATAGCCGTATTAATTTTGCAGGAATGCCGAACGCAGATATGGCTTTAAATAACTCTGAGCGGATCGGGCTACCAAATGAAATAGTCGATTGAACAGGTGTAATGTGTTGATGTGTTTCGTGGGTGTTTTCCAGGATATGGTGCAGTGTTAAAATCTGGTCTATGGTGGATTTTCAAGGTCTGAAGCCGCATTGGTATATTCCAATAATGTCATTGACCATTGGCTTTAGTCGTTCACACAGCAAGCTGGATAGCACTTTATATGCGATGGGACGAAGACTAATACCTTTATAGTTGGCACATATCGCGTTGTCTTATTTTCACACGACATACGGTCACCTTGTCCGAATTCTCGTTCGGTATTAAAGGGCTCCGAGAGGTCCTTTCTGACTTCAACTGATGATCTTGTGCTAGTTAAAGTTATCCTGCATAGCCGTATTAATTTTGCAGGAATGCCGAACGCAGATATGGCTTTAAATAACTCTGAGCGGATCGGGCTACCAAATGAAATAGTCGATTGAACAGGTGTAATGTGTTGATGTGTTTCGTGGGTGTTTTCCAGGATATGGTGCAGTGTTAAAATCTGGTCTATGGTGGATTTTCAAGGTCTGAAGCCGCATTGGTATATTCCAATAATGTCATTGACCATTGGCTTTAGTCGTTCACACAGCAAGCTGGATAGCACTTTATATGCGATGGGACGAAGACTAATACCTTTATAGTTGGCACATATCGCGTTGTCTTATTTTTTTGTGCATGGCACACAGAATGCTGAGGTTCCAATCATTGGGCATGTATTCCTCTAGCCAAAGTGTGCATGCTCCTGATCAGCGTCTGACCATCGGCCTTGAATAGTTTCGATTGTAATCCATCGGTGATTGCTGCTTTATAATTCTTCGGCCGATTAATTGCTATTCTGACCTCATCGTGACTTGTTAGTATAAAATCGATACCTTCACCTCTTATTGATTCTTCGCCGCAATACGTTTTTCCACTCTCCTTTTCTCCCGATAATTCTCTCCCGCATTGTGTGTTGCTATTGTTTGCAAGGTTGCCCTATACGCTGCATTACGACACTCCTGATAGTACCATGGGTTTCTTGATGGTGGTTTTTTGTACCCAAGTGTTGCTTTTGCTGCAGTTTGTAGGGTGTGGACAATTCTTTGCCATTGTGCATTATCGGGCCAAGGAGTGCATTCGTCAAGCAAGTGGGTAAGTTGAGCGGAGTAGCCCTCTGATATCTCTTGTGTTTGCCCCTTTACACGTCGAGTTTCCGTTAGATCACACCTTTGCTGCTACATTAAGACGGGTGCGAACCATGACTGCCACAAGGTAATGGTCCGAATCGATATTCGCTCCTCGGGTCGATTAACTCTGGATGAATGTCCTTCGTCTATCACAACATGATCAATTTGATTTCTAGTTGTTCGATCGGGAGAAGTCCAGTTGGCCTTGTGTATATCGAGATACTGAAATCTGGTTCTCCTAACTACCATGTTTTTTGCTGCCGCGAAATCAAGCAACCTCATGCCGTTATCGGATGTTACTTCATGGAGGCTGAATTTTCCGACGGTGGATCAAAAATATTTTCCCTTCGAAGATCGTGGTCCTTTATACGTTTGCGGTGGTCGTCATCATCAGGGGGTCTGATTTGTTTTGCCTTTTCAGAGTAGTAGGGGTTTTCCGAGTGTGGGCAACTAATCCGACGCCCACATATCAGTTCTCTATTTCAACGGGTGTTGAATGTAGCTACCGCAAGTGACACGAAGGCGAGGCCAGTGTCCACAATTGTGATGAAAGAGGGACAAAGATAAGCCTGAACTTTGTCATGTGAAAGCCAATCAATGCCGTCTAAAGAGATACTAAACGATTGCGGACATTTTAAATTTCCATCTCATAGTGCATGGTATAAAAAGTTCGGCTCGACCGAACATAATGGAGTGTTTTCTTGTCTTTTGAATTATAAACTCATTCATCTCACCCACCATCAAATTTATAACTGGGTTACTATTGTATTTTGATATCTCACATGCCATGCCATTATTATCAACTAACGAAGCAACGAAGCAATAGCTGACAACTTACAGGCCTATCAACTTGTATCTTCGATCGTTCGTTCATTCGGACTGGACCATAATTTATTATGGTTTTCTGTCCACTTCAATACCCGCCCTGTCGGTCGGTCATTTGTTCTGGGCGCTGTAAGCCTTGTGGCAAAACATTACATTACGAAATCGAAGAAGTCTGGACTGGACTAAGTAATGCAAGATATAAATTTCATTTTGGACTTATTGAACCGGAAATGTTCTCTATTCAAGGCATACATTCACACGTATGCAAACACACATGTACACTCACACATATACCCATACGCACACACACACACTTCCACATGCCAATGGGCTGACATACATTTACATGTCATCGTCAACAATAGACAATTGGTTGGTCAAAAATTAGTTTATAAATGTTTTTGTTATGAGTGCATATGTGTGTGTGTGTTTGTAAAAGTGTATGTGTGTTTGAGTATATGTGTTTATGTGTATGTTGTAGCTGTTATTCAGCCTATTTAAAATAGTTTTACATTGCACGTGAAGTGTGATGTGTAGTCGGCAGTGTTAACGACTTAAATGACAGTTCCTAGCAAGAGAAGGTGAGCTTGAGGGGAGTATCGTCCATAAACAATATAAAGTTTTGGTAAATTCTCTTTTGAAAAAGTTTATTTCTTTGTTGGTACGCATATATTATAAGGAAATTTGAAGCGGATAGTAATAACAATTACCAACACATGGGCAAATAGGTAAATTACAATAGCATAATTAGTTTGAAGTGTGTGCTATGGTCAAGAGTGTTTGTGGGAGATAGTATTGAATACCATTGGAAATATTCGTATGCTTAGGTGTATGCAAAGGAAGTATAGGGTAAATATATGAATATACAATCAGTATTACATACTTTAATACTTTTCTCAAGGAATCTAAATAATAATAGAAGAAATTGTTCACAAGGTGGTGAGGTAGGAAGACTATATATTTGGCTTAACATGGTGGCTGGTAATTACGTTGAAAGACCCAAACGGGCCATGGCATGTTCTGAATGTTTCATAAAACAAGTGAAAAGCGTTATGTTCGACTGGGCCGAACTTTGGATACCCTCCACCATAGTTATACTGACAGATACAAGCAATGAAAATATAGGGAACATACCAAAAAGTCGGCATATACCGACAATTCTACAAACCGATTTATGTAAACCATTATGTACACCAAATACAAACTTCAGCAATTTTTAATGGGGATTTTTCCTAAAATCTGTAAGATCCAAAAGTGGATTGATACTGATAACGCATGGTAGGTAAAAATCCTCAAACTTAATTTATACAAAGTTATATGAGGGTATGCCTAAAGGGGGACCAATATTCATTACACAGTGTATGAAATAGTGAAAATTTGGGGATATCATTATATGAGGGCTATGCCCAATATATATTTTAATTGTTTATATCAATTCTATCCTTCAGGAGGTATCACTATATTGAGGAGATGCCTAAATGTCTGCCGATATATTTCATTATAGTCATGTTTAAGTTTTTTATCACAATATCTTTAGAAGGCGGAATGCTATCAACAGATGGCTAAATAATCTTTGTAGGGTAAAAATTGACTATTCCCCGTAACAACTACCCAACCGCAACACACGGAACAAATCAGATAACTATTTTAATATAAACAAGTGAATAAGCGTTAAGTTCGGCCGGGCCGAACTTTGGATACCCTCCACCATAGATATACTGACAGGTACTAGAAATGAAAATATAGGGAACATACCAAAAAGTGGACCTATACCGACATTTCTATGTAAACTATAATACAAATTTTAGAAATTTTTAATGGATAATTATACCCTCAGCCTTATGGCTAATGAGGGTGCATACAATTTACACCGTGAAAATGTGCCTCATCGAAATATTGGTTCTAGACCCCATATTTCTTTGGACCAAATCCGTTTCAGAAAATTTACATTTCATCCAAACTTTGCCAATCTTATTATTTCTTCCAAACTTAGTTCAAATTCGAAGACAGGGAATATCGGTCCACTCCTTCTGGTACCTCCCACACAGGGCTAGGCCTAAATACGGGTTATAGTTTATATATAGTTCATTATCGAACCTTACGTTCTAGTTTTTTATCTCGATATCCTCCACAGGTGATATAGTTACAACCGAGTCTTAGAACCAAACCCAAAACGCGGAACAAATTTCATAACTATCAATTCAATTCTATCCTTCAGGAGGTATCACTATATTGAGGAGATGCCTAAATGTCTGCCGATATATTTCATTATAGTCATGTTTAAGTTTTTTATCACAATATCTTTAGAAGGCGGAATGCTATCAACAGATGGCTAAATAATCTTTGTAGGGTAAAAATTGACTATTCCCCGTAACAACTACCCAACCGCAACACACGGAACAAATCAGATAACTATTTTAATATAAACAAGTGAATAAGCGTTAAGTTCGGCCGGGCCGAACTTTGGATACCCTCCACCATAGATATACTGACAGGTACTAGAAATGAAAATATAGGGAACATACCAAAAAGTGGACCTATACCGACATTTCTATGTAAACTATAATACAAATTTTAGAAATTTTTAATGGATAATTATACCCTCAGCCTTATGGCTAATGAGGGTGCATACAATTTACACCGTGAAAATGTGCCTCATCGAAATATTGGTTCTAGACCCCATATTTCTTTGGACCAAATCCGTTTCAGAAAATTTACATTTCATCCAAACTTTGCCAATCTTATTATTTCTTCCAAACTTAGTTCAAATTCGAAGACAGGGAATATCGGTCCACTCCTTCTGGTACCTCCCACACAGGGCTAGGCCTAAATACGGGTTATAGTTTATATATAGTTCATTATCGAACCTTACGTTCTAGTTTTTTATCTCGATATCCTCCACAGGTGATATAGTTACAACCGAGTCTTAGAACCAAACCCAAAACGCGGAACAAATTTCATAACTATTTTAATATAAAAAGGGGTTATATGGGGACTACCCTAAAAAGGGGGTGCATATTAAAATTTTTTTTAGAGAAATTTGTTACCATATTCGACTACAAAATACCAAATTTCAGCGAATTCGGTTGAAAAACGTGCTCAAGAACCTCAAAATAGCGAAAAGTGGTGGTACCCTTATATGGGGGCTACCAGAAAAATTGGACCTATATTTATAATTTTTGGTGGATATATTTGGCACCCAATAGGAACCAAATGTACCAAATTTCAGCGAAATCGGTTGAAAAACGCGCTTAAGTACCCCAAAATACCGACATTTGGGGGGTACCCTTATATGGGGGCTATCCGAAAAAATTGCCCTAAATTCATAATTTTTTGTGGAAATATTTGGTACCTATTAAGAACTCAAAATACTAAATTACAGCTAATTCGGCGGAAAAATACGTTCAAAACCCCCAAAATACTGAAAATTTGGAGGTACCGTTATATGGGGGCTACCAGAAAAAGTGGACCTATATTTATAATTTTTTGTGGAGATATTGAGTATTCAATAAGAACCCAATGTACCAAATTTCAGCGAATTCGGTTGAAAAACGCGCTCAAGAACCCCAAAATACCGAACATATGGGGGGTACCCTTATATGGGAGCTATGCCTAAACGTGGACCGATAAAGCCCATCTTCGAACTTGCCTGCAGACAAAAGACGACTCTATGCAAAATTTTGGCGATCTATCTCAATTCGTTTAGACGCTAGAGTGATTACAACAGACAGACAGACGGACAGACGGACATGGTTAGATCGTCATAGAATTTTACGCTGATCAAGAATATATATACTTTATAGGGTCGGAAATGATTATTTCGATGCGTTACAAACGGAAAAACAAAACTAATATACCCTCCATACTATGGTGGAGGGTATAAAAAGGGGGTTATATGGGGACTACCCCTAAAAAGGCGTGAATATTAATAGTTTTTGGTTGGGAGATTTGTTACCATATACGACTACAAAATACCGAATTTCAGCGAATTCGGTTGAAAAACGCGCTCAAGAACCTCAAAATATCGAAAATTGGGGTAGCCCCCATATAAGAGGCTACCCGAAAAAAATTGACCTATATTTATATTTTTTTGTGGAGAGATTTTCTACCCAATAATAACTGAAATTACTAAGTTGCAGTCAATTCGGTAAAAAAATCCGGTCAAACCCCCCAAAAACTGGAAATTGGGAGGTACCCTTATATTGGGGCTACCATTAAAGTGGACCTATATTTATAATTTTTACTGGGGAAATTTGGTACCCAATAAGAACCCAATGTACCAAATTTCAGCGAATTCGGTTGAAAAACGCGCTCAAGAACCTTAAAATACCGAATATTGGGGGGTACCCTTATATGGGGGCTACCCGAAAAAATTGACCTATATTTATAATTTGTTGTATAGAGATTTGCTACCCAATAAGAACTCAAAGTACCGAATTTCAGCGAATTCGGTCGAAAAATGCTATCAAGCCCCCCAAAATACCGCAAAATTAGGGGTACTCTGATATGGGGGCTATACGAAAATATGGACCCATATTTATAAATTATAGTGGAGAGATTAGCTACCCAATAAGAACTCAATGTACCAAATTTCAGCGAATTCGACTGCAAAACGCGCTCAAGGACACCAAAATACCGAAAATTGGGGGGTACCGTTATATGGGAGCTATGCGTAAACGGGACCGATATAGCCCATCATCGAACTTGACCTGCCAGCAGACAAAAGACAACCCTATGCAAAATTTCAGCACCCTATCTCAATTCCTTCAGAAGATAGCTTGATTACAACAGACGGACGGACATGGCTAGATCGTCTTACAATTTTACCCTGATCATGAATATATGATTTATATTGCTGGAAATGAATATTTCGATGAGTTACAAACGTAATGATAAAATTAATATACCCTCCGCCATAGTATGGAGGGTATATTAATTTTGTCATTCCGCATCCTGATACTGTTCGTGGGACCACATACGGTTCATCGAATAAAGTACCACGTCACTTTTTATACCCTTCACCACACTGTGGTACAGGGTATTATGTCTTTCGATTTGCACGAAATTCGGCACAACGAACTAAATTAAGTCTAGAATGATGTGTGCTATGTTTCGTGAAAATCGGTTCAGATTTAGTTGTATATATATTTTCGTCATATTTTATGTTAACGGAACATCAAAGCCCCTATTTTTTTCGATTTCCACGAAATTTGTCATATCGTACTGAATTGAGTCTAGAATGATGTGTGCTAAGTTTCGTGAAAATCAGTTCGGAGTTAGATATAGCTCCCATATATATTTAATGTAAATTGTGCACCAAAGTCCCAGAGATATCTTTCGATTTGCACGAAATTTGGCATAGCGTACTGATTTAAGTCTAGAATGGTGTATGCTAAGTTTCGTGAAAATAGGTTTAGATTTAGATATAGCTCCCATATATATTTTCGTCCAATTTTATGTTAATGGAGCACCAAAGTCCCTGTAAGTGTATCAATTTTTTGCAAAGCGTACTGAAATAAGTCTAGTGTGATGTGTATTGAGTTTCTTGAGAATCGGTTCAAATTTAGATATATCTCCCACATAAATTTTCGTCCGATTTAATGTAAATTGTGCCCTAAAGACCCAAAATTTGGACGATTGACACGCAATTCTGTACAATGTACTAAAGTTAATATGACCTTACGTGTATCAAGTTTTCTTGAAATTGGTTCTGATTTACATATACCTCCTATACATATTTTCGTCCTATTTTATGTAAATGGTGCACGAAAGACCCACAGTTAGGCCGATTGACACAACGTACTGAAGTTAAAATAAATTAATCTCTGACAAGTTTTCATGAAATCGGTTCCGATTTATATATAGTATAGCTTCCATATACAATTTCGACTTATTCATATTATCTCTAAACACCAAATAATCAATGGGTGGCTGATTGGGATTAAATGTTAAACAGTGCAGGGATTGATGTTAGTCGGCTTAAACATAGATAAAGATCAATCAATTTTACGTCAACGTTCCTTCGAAAATGCGAGGTCTGTTAGGATAAATATATGTAGAATATACCAAAAGTTGTGAAGACTACCATATAGTCGGTCCAGTCCGACTTTACTACTTTCCTTACTGGTTTATATATAGCTTTCAAAGTCTGAAGTACTTTGAAATGTCTGGAATCCATGTAAAAATATGAACCTATATTGAAAACTTTCTGGAAGGGTGAAAAATTTGGGATGAAAGGAAAAAAATCGCCATATATATGAAGATATAGCTTGAGCCGGACCCCAATTATTGCAAGATTCCATATTTTCATCCTCGCAATATTCTATAAAAATGGTACCGTTATATGGGGTTTAGGTTAGACTAATTTATGCACGGTTTGTATATATAGGAGATATATCCTAATTTTCAGGAAATTTTACAAGCAACATTTTAGACTAAATTCAGTGCTTTATGCCAAATTTCGTGCAAATCGAAGGATATATAAAGACTTTGGTACACCATTTACATTGAATCGGTCGAAAATATAAATGGGAGCTATATCTAAATCTGAACCGATTTTCACGAAGCAAATCAAATAAATCAAATTGGTGCACCATTTAACTAAAATCGGCTATATATATCTTTCCACGAATGTAAATGTTCATTCAGTACGCTGTATCGAATTTCGTGCAAATCCAGTGATATATAGGGACTTTGTTTCATCCTTGGGCCAAATATGTGACATATGCCAAATTTCATCCAATTCGGGCCATAAATGCGACCTGTACTTTGTTTACAATTTAACATGGACAGATAGACGGACATGCATAAATCGACTCAGAAAGTGATTCTATGCATATTCTTAAAAGGAACCATGGGTCTATCTTGATTCCTTTTTCCTGTTAAAAATATATGCACAAAGACATAATACCCTGTACTACAGTGTTGTGAAGGGTATAAACACTTCCATAAGTACTCACCCCAACAATCCAATATAAATAACATTTCCCCATTTTAGGATTCCAGCCCGATCCGTTCACTTAAATCCTAATTGTATCAAATTTTGTACCCATGAATACAAATTTCCAAAACTTAATCTTAAATTCTAAATTTCACGGTTTAAGCCCTATCGATTCACCCAGAATCAAATAGTACCAAATATAGAACCATTTAGTTCACATTAGTATAAATTTACAAAACTACACCCCAACAGCGATCCTAACTCTAAATTTAAGAATTACAACTTGACGCCTTGTGTGGCCTTCAAAAAATATTATTTTGAAAAAACATCTAGGCTTGTATTTGGGAGCACTTACCTTACCATTTTAGAAAGAGGTTAGTTGTTGGTTATTGGGAAATTGAAAAATTCTTCATATATCGGCATTTTATTTCAAACAAATATGTAGAATTTTAATAGAAATAAACCCGGAAAATACATTTGATTCTCCGGTGGCCTTCAACTACAAAACTAATTTCTATATTAAGACTAATTAATTAATTGACAATGCCCAAATGCCATTATTACCATGCATACGGGAAGCAAACAACAACTTCTAACATCACGAAAAGTTTTTCATAGAATACAACAACTAAAATAAAATTTGAGTTTAATGTTAAGGTTAACAGAAAAGTTAAAAATTTATATTCGTAAAACAAATTTTTAACTTTTCTGTTAATTTTCAATTCTAGAATTTAGTTTGAAATCAACAATCTAAACAACAAGTATTGTTCGTCCTTAAAAATCGGCATTAATACAATTACCAATTTAAAAAAATGCCTTATTCCGGTCTGTTTGAGAAATTTTTCGTCTATGTCGATTTCGTCTATGCCACAATTGGCATTGAAGCGTGTGGCAAAAAGAAATTGGAAACGCGTTATAGAAAATATTTAAGAAATCTTGTATTTTATTTAAATTCGTATAATTTATATTTAATAACATTTGGTGAAATATTGAATCTAATCTTCTCATCCCTCGCGCCATCGGAGGTGGTGAATACACCCGATTTCCTTATGTCAATGGCATACAGTGGTTTCGTGATGAATGCGTGTTGGAAAGTTTTTATGATATGGCATAAGCGACCGCTAATCGATAATTTCATTCGTGATTTACGGGCAATATTTCCGCATGAAGAGGAATCGCAGAGATCATATCACGTGGATTTTTATTTAAGAAAGTGCCGTAGCCTATCAAAATTGATGTCATATTGGTATTTTCTTGCAATTTGGTTTTTCAATTTACTGGCCTTAATGAAGTATGAAGTTACATCGAAAATTCTGGAGGACCCACAACCCGTACAGGAGTTGCCATATTTTATTTATACACCATGGAATTGGCGAAATCATTGGTCATATTATCTCCTATATGGGATGACAAGTTTTGCAGGTCACACCTCAGCCATGGGGACTTTGTCGAATGATTTGTTGCTGTATGCTCTGATATCACAAATAATAATGCATTTTGATTATGTGGCTAAGAGCATGAAGGGCTATAAAATAAAGGGGAGGGGTGAAGAAATTTTTGGGGGAGTGATGGAAAATCGCAAATCGGATATGGAGGTTGTGAAGTACTTCATTGAGTATCACAGTAAATTGTTGAGGTAAGTATGGACATTCTTTAAGCTGGTAAAATGTAAGACCCTCAAATTGTATAACCTTCAACATCAGGTGGAGGGTCTGATTGTCCGTCTTTCACATTTATAAATTGAAGCAGTTGTAATTTGAAATTCCTGCCCACCTCCCTAATGTGAAGTGTATATGACATTTGTCATACCGTTTGCATCAACTCGAAATATTCAACACCAGTGACCTCATACTTAATCGGAATAAAAATCTACTTCGATTTAGCCATGTCCGTCTGTCAGTAAGTCCCTCTGTTATAGTCCCCACAGAGTTCGCAATATTTGAGACGGAGTTTTGAAATTTTGCATAGACATTGCTACCACCACTAGGATGATTGATGTTGCAAGTTGGATATATCGGTCCATTATTATACCCTTCACTACACTGTGGTACAGGCTATTATGTATTTGTGTATATGTTTGTAACAGGCAAAAGGAAACGAGATAGACATATGGTTCCTTTTGAGAATATGCATAGAATCCCTTACTAAGTCGATTTATGCATGTCAGTACATCCGTCCGTCCGTCTGTCCATCTGTCTGTCTGTCCATGTTAAATTGTAAACAACGTACAGGTCGCATTTATGATCCGATTTGGCCCAATTGAAATTGGGGAAAATCGGTTCAGATTTAGATATAGCTCCCATATATAGTTTCATCCTATTTTATGTAAATGGTGCACCAAAGTCCCTATATATCCTTGGATTTGCACGAAATTTAGCATAGAGTACTCGATTAAGTCTAGAATGATGTGTGCTAAGTTTCGTGAAAATCGCTTCAGATTTAGATATAGCTCCCATATATAGTTTCGTCCGATTTTCTGTAAATGGTGTACCAAAGTCCTTATATATCTTTGGATTTGCACGAAATTTGGCATAGAGTACTCGATGGAGTCTAGAATGATGTGTGCTAAGTTTCGTGAAAATCGCTTCAGATTTAGATATAGCTCCCGTATATAGTTTCATCCGATTTTATGTAAATGGTGCACCAAAGTCCCTATATATCCTTGGATTTGCACGAAATTTGGCATAGAGTACTCGATTAAGTCTAGAATGATGTGTGCTAAGTCTCGTAGAAATCGGATCAGATTTAGATATAGCTCCCATATATAGTTTCGTCCGATTTTATGTAAATGGTGTACCAAAGTCCTTATATATCTTTCGATTTGCACGAAATTTGGCACAGCGTACGGAATTAAGTCTAGAGTGATGTGTGCTAAGTTTCGTGAAAATCGCTTCAGATTTAGATATAGCTCCCATATATAGTTTCCTTCGATTGTAAAGTAAAGTGTGCACTGAAGACCCAACGTTTTTACGATTGACATATAATTTTGTTGAAATCGATTCAGATTTAGATATAGCTCCCATTTGTATGTTCGTTGGAGTCTAGATAAATTTTGCACTGGTTGACAAGAAACGTATCATTGGTCCTGTTGAATACACCTAAAGTTGTGAAGGGTATCAAGAAGGAAGAATATCTCCAGCTCTCCTATAGGAAGAAGAATACGTGCAGTTCTTCCACAGGAAGAACACTCCTGCAGCTCCTCTACAGAAAGAGGAATACCTGCAGCTCTTTTACAGGAAGAAGAAGACCTGCAGTTCTTCTCTGGGAAGAAGACCTCTAGCTCTCCTATAGGAAGAAGAATACCTGCAGCTATTTCGCAGGAATAAGACTCCTGCAGCTTTTCTACAGGAAGAGGAATTCGTGCAGCTCTTTCACAGGAAGAAGAATACCTGCAGCTCTGCTATAGGAGGAAGAATACCTCCAGCTCTCCTATATGAAGAATAATACCTCCAGCTCTTCCATAGGAAGAAGAATACCTGCAGCTATTCCACAGTATAGCTGCAGGTATCAAGAAGGAAGAAGACCTCCAGCTCTCCTATAGGAAGAAGAATACGTGCAGTTCTTTCACAGGAAGAAGACTCCTGCAGCTCCTCCACAGAAAGAGGAATACCTGCAACTCTTTTACAGGAAGAAGAATGTCTGCAGCTTTTCCACAAAAATAAGAGTACCTGCAGTTCTTCCATAGGAAGAAGAATACCTGCAGCTCTTCCACAGAAAGAGGAATTCGTGCAACTCTTTCAAAGGAAGATTAAAACCTGCAGCTCTTCCACAGAAGGAAAAATACCAGCACCTCTTCTTCAGGAAGAAGAATACCTGCAGCTCTGCTATAGGATGAAGAATACCTCCAGGTTTTCCATAGGAAAAAGAATACCAGGTCTTTCATAGGAAGAAGAACACCTGCAGCTCTTAGATAGGAAGAATAATACCTGGAGCTCTTCCATAGGAAGAAGAATACCTGCAGCTCTTCCATAGGAAGAAGAATATCTGCAGCTCTTCACTGGAAGAAGAATACATGCAGTTCTTCCATGGGAACAAGAATACCTGAAGTTCGTCCCCAGCATTCCTATAGCGAGAAAATTGCATGCAGCTATCCTATAGAAGAAGAATAAATCCAGATCTCCCATTGGATGCAGAATACCTCCAGGTCTTCCATAGGAAGAAGAATACCAGCAGCAGTTCTGCTATAGGCTGAAGAATACCTCCAGCTCTCCTCTAGGAAGAAGACTTCCATCTCTCCTGTCCGACTTTATTACTTTCGTTACTGGTTTTTGTATAGGTCTATTATAACGGCTCGCCTGATATTCGGTATTTTGAAGATTTTAAGCACGCTTTTCAAATTAATCAGTTGTTGTTATGGTTTAAGGTTATAAAAATTTTCAATATCGGAACCTCCAGAAAAATTCTTAGTCATCATCGCCAAATTCCCGCCCTTTAGTGTGGTAATGGTAATACTAAACAATGCCAGCATAGGTAGTCCCCTGAAAATATTTGCGTATAACTCCCACATCCCACATAATTTGGTGTTTTGGGTATTCTTTGGGTGTCAAATCTTTCTACTGAAAATGATCAATATGGGTTCACGATATAGCCCTCATATAATAATACCTCCCGATCTTCGGTATTTTGCAAGTTTTAGTGGCATGCTCCCACCGAAGCGACTGAAATGTGGTATTACGGTTTCAGAAGGGGTGCAAATAATTTATGTACAATAATTTCGTTCTGTTATAGCCCCCATATACAGATCACTTCCGATTTAAGGTATTTTGATGGTCATTGGCGCATTAAAAAACGAAGTGGCTGTCCAATGGCATTTTGAGTTCTTATTGGAAAGAAGCCCATATTTTGGCTATGAAACGCATTTTTTAAAACGAAATTGCAGAGATGTGACATTCCGGTTTTTTCGTGGGTAAAAAACATATTTGCAGACAATTTTCTATATGGGCCCATTCTTTGATATAGCCTCCATATAAAGATTTATGGTCCTAAGCATATTTTTCTACCGAGGTGGCAGAAATTTGGTATAAGGGGTTCTTGGTGGGTAAACAATTATTAGTCATGTTGAAAGTCAAAAGGCTTCATAAGGGACATTAAGGCGATGGATCCTTCGATGGAGCGATCTGAAAGTTAGACAGGCTTTATAACAGGTTAGAAACCTAATCAAGTTTTATAGACGATCTGTAATCAAATGGAAGAAGTCGTGGGAGGCTGTATAGACGTGCTGAAGGTCAAGCTTATGAATTGGGTTTTTATAGCCGAGGTGTAGATTGGAAAGGCTTTATAGATCAACAGAAGCCCAGTGAGTCTTAATAGTTGAAATGAAGGATGTCTTCGCCTTTTATACAACAGCAGCCAGACTATGTTTTACAGAGGAGTTGCAGTTCTAAAACATTTTATAGACAACTTGAAAGTCAGGGCGATAGGGTGCCTATATAGAAAAAATGTAGGTCTATCCAAATAGAAAAAACATCAGTTTAGGTTTAGATATAGCTCCCATATATAATTTTTCTGCAAACCACATCCCCAATGTTTTTTCCGATTAGACCCACATTTACATAGCGTACCAAATTGAGAGCAGAATGATTGGTGTTTTTCAGTTTTCTTGAAATTGGTTAAGATATATATATTCCTCCCACATATGTGAATGATGCATCAAACATCCTCAGTTTATCTGATGGAGACGAAAGTGGTGTAGAGTATCATATAGTCTGCCCTTCCGACTATTGCCCTTTCCTTGCAGGTTACTTCTTAATTCTTCTTCTATTTTTTTACAGCCTTTCAGAACGTTTGAATGATATATTTGGTTTGCTACTGTTCGTCCACTTCGCCTCAGCCTCGGTGGTAATTTGCTTAGTGGGATTTCTGATGACAATTGGCACCTCATTCCTCAGCCTCTTCAAATTGTTAATTTTCCTGCTCACAATGCTTATTGAATCGGCTTTGATATGTTACTCGGGGCAAGCTTTAATGGATGCGGTAAATAAAAAAATATTTTAAACATTTCCCCCATATATATGAAATTATTGAATTATTTTTTAAGAGTCTCAATGTATCGACAGCAGTTTTCACTGGCGATTGGTTGCGAAGTGATGTTAAATGCCAGAAAATGTTGATATTAATGTCAAAGCGTGCCCAGAGACCGGCCCAGCTGAAAGCTACCACTTTTATATGGATTTCACAGGAAACAATGGCGGTGGTAAGATTGGGTTTTGTAAATAATATTTTTCATTTGCAATATTAATATACAATTAATCACTACATTTATTTTATTTTTCTATAGCTTATACAGATGTCCTATAAGTTTTTCGCATTGTTGAGAACAATGTATGTAAAGAAATAAACATATATGAATTGTTTATAAGTATTTTGGTTTAATATATAAAATCAAATAAATAAAGATGTTGAATTATCAACACAAATTTCGCAAGGATGATTTTCCTTCTTTCATCAAAAAAACCAGTAAGGAAAGTAGTAAAGTCGGGCGGGGCCGACTATATGATACCCTTCAACACTATGGGTATATTAAACAGGACTTTTAAAATGAAATTATATGAACTAAGTTATGTGATATTTATCTAAATGTGAATCGACTTAGACCAATCCATAAGCATGACATTCGTTTGTTACAATGGGCAAAAGTATGTAAATCGACTTCAAACAAATATCAATAGGACATCCGTTGGGCTGTTTCTGTACTTCTAGAAAACGCGCCTACGTTATTCTATGCTCAATTTTGTACGTTGTGCAAAATTTCATGTCAATTTGACAAATATGAACCGATTTCAACGAAACTTGTCACAGGTTAGGTTATACTAATTTCAGTACGTTTTATTCCCATCAGCCATATATTGGTTCCTTGGTGCGTCAATTACTTAAAATCAATCGATAATATATAAGGGAGCTATATCTAAATCTCAACCTATCATCACGAAACTTGGCACACATCATTTTGGACTAAATTCAGTACGCTATGCAATATAAGAACTTAGGTACATTATTTATATAAAATCGAACGAAAACATATATATTTAAATCTGAACCGATTTTCACGAAACTCAGCACACACCATTCCAGACTCAATTCAGTACGCTATGGCAAATTTCGTGCAAATCGAAAGGTGTATAGGGGCTCTGGTGCACCTTTTACATTAAATCGGACGAAACTATATATGGGAGCTATATCTAAATCTGAAACGATTTTTACGAAACTTAACACACATCATTCTAGACCTAATTCATTACGCTATGTCAAAATTCGTGCGAATCGAATGATTTCCAGGGACTTTGTGCATCATTTACCTAAAATCGGGAGAAACTATATATGGGAGCTATATATAAATCTGAACCGATTTTTACGAAACTTAACACACATCATTCTAGACCTAATTCATTACGCTATGCCAAAATTCGTGCAAATCGAATGATTTTCAGGGACTTTGGTGCATCATTTACCTAAAATCGGTCGAAACTATATATGCGAGCTATATCTAAATCTGAAGCGATTTTCAAGACATTTGACACACATCATTCTAGACCTAATTCATTACGCTGTGTCAAATTTCGTGCAAATCGAAAGTTATATAGGGACTTTGGTGCACCATTTACATTAAATCGGACGAAAATATATATGGGAGCTATATCCAAATCTGAACCGATTTTCAAGAAACTTGACACACATCATTCTAGACCTAATTCATTGCGCTGTACCAAATTTCGTGCAAATCGAATGATATATAGGGACCGTTTACATTAAATCGGAAATTATATATATGGGAGCTATATCTAAATCTGGGCCGAGTAAGTGACCTGTGCCAAATTTCATTAAATTCGGATCATAAATGCGACCTGTACTTTGTTTACAATTTAACATGGACAGACTGACGGACGGACATGCATAAATCGACTTAGAAAGTGATTCTATTCATATTCTCAAAAGGAACCATGTGTCTATCTCGTTTCATTTTGCCTGTTAAAAACATATGCACAAAGACATAATACCCTGTACCACAGTGTGGTAAAGGGTATACAGAATGGAACTCTGTAAATATATCATTCGGTGTGCTACAGTGATACTGGATGAGCATTTAGAATATCTTTCTTGAATTTATCAGAATTAATATTATAATAGTACGAAATTGTAACGTAAGGAAATTAAGTTTTAAATAAACTGCTGGTGTGAGAGTGATAATATGATACTTCAGGCGGTTGGCAACAGGTGTAAGAAAAATACACGGTCTATAATCCGAAAGTGTTAAGTCCAAAGTCCTCTTGATATTACCTTCTGGATCAGAGAAATCTTCATAGCGTCTTAAAAGAGAGAGAGATGTGGTAGATTCATCTCCTCAACCTCGAACTATATAGTGAAGGCATAAACGGCAACTTCCTCCTGCAATTTCGAACAAGGCGTTTTTTTCTCATTCTGCTTTTACTGAGGTCGGGATATAGTAATGTAATTATAAAGGAAGTATTGTTTCCAGAATCCCAAGCAGGTATATTGTTACCTTCAAATACCTCACGTCACACATCCTTTTTATACCCTTCACCACACTGTGGTAGAGGGTCAATGTATGCATGTCCGTCTGTGAGTCAATGTATGCATGCCCGTCTGTCCGTCCGTCTGTCCATGTTAAATTGTAAACAAAGTACAGGTCGCAGTTATTATCCAAATTGGATGAAATTTGGCACAGCTCATTTATTTGTCAAGGACGAACCCTATTGAAATTGGGAAAAATCGGTTCAGATTTAGATATAGCTCCCATATATATTTTCGGCCGATTTTAGGTAAATAGTGCACCAAAGTCCTTGTATATCTTTCGATTTGGACGAAATTTGGCACAGCGTACTGAATTTAATCTAGAATGGTATGTGTAAAATTTCTTGAAAATCGGTTCAGATATAAATATAGCTCCCATATATATGTTGGTCCGATTTTAGGTAAATAGTGCACAAAAACCCCTACATATCCTTCGATTTGCATGAAATTTGGCATCGAGTACTGAATTAAGTCTAGAATGATGTGTGTTAAGTTTGGGGAAAATCGGTTCAGATTAAGATATAGCTCCTATATATATTTTCTTCTGATTTCGATTTTATGTAAATGGTGCACTAAAGATAGCTAGGCCGATTGACACAACGTACTGAAGTTAATACAAATTAGTAGAGATGGTATTTACCGGGTAAATACCAAGGGGTGGGTAAATGCCGGGTAAATACCCATTTGCGGGTATTTATTTGGGTATTTACTATATTGAATCGGTAATACAACATCTTACTCTCTATTTCCGGGTTTCTGTTATCAAATCGATTTAGAATGGATAGTTTTACGATACTTTAAAGACATGGGTAAATACCCGAGTTTTTACACAAAAATTGGGTATAAACTCATTAACTGCCGAACCCCTTGACATAGGCGGCCAAAATTTTGCACACATGTTTCTAATATTAAAGCAAATATAGAAATCCCTGGGTCCAAGTTTTGATATAGCCCCCATATAACCGTATCTCCCGATTTAAGGTATTTTTTGTCTATTAGATACATTTTACAACCAAATTGACTGTAATTTGGCACAGAGTGTTCTCTTTGGGTACCAAATGTCCATGCAAAATTTTATGTATGTAGGTCCACGTTTACTGGTAACCCCCATACAAAGGTACCCCTATTTTGAGTATTTACCCAAAAATTGGGTATAAACTCATTAACTGCCGAACAACTTGACATAGGCGGCCAAAATTTGGCTCAGATGGTTTTTATAAAAATACAAACACTGGTATGGGAAATGGGGTCTCTGGGTCCAAGTTCTGAAATAAAATATACAATGTCATTGCCCTATATAAACATCCCAACCAACTTTAGGAATTTTAAATGCACAATACATGGTTGAGGGAGGGTATTAAATCAACCCGATCTCAATTAATTACGTTTTTACTAGTTGTATAGTATTATTCGTATGAAAAACCGATATCCTTCTATTTTTACCAGAATAAGACATTGACCTCACAGAACTGGTTTTGAATAGGGAATTTTAGTATATAATTATGCTGTCCACCTATCAGAATTCAACTGATCCTTTAAAACTAAATTTATTTCCAACTTCCAATATATATATATATATATATAACATCCTTGTCAGCATTAATTATCTCTTTCGAAATTTTCACAACAAATCCTCCTCATAAATAATAACATTTGCTGAACAAGCATTCCCAAATTTCACATAACAATTCCTATATACTACACCACAATACATTTGCATATGTATGAGTGAGTTTGTGTTTGTATTTGGCATTTGTAATGATTTGAACATAGTTTTGACATGTTTGACAATTAAATCTGTTGATGATGAATGCCGAAGCAAATGAACCATGTCCGAAGTTTTATGTGTTTGGTCCTGATTGTTTGTACAATGAGGCAATTGTTATAGGCTTGTTGGCAATATAGTTCCCACACATGCACACATATGCCTGCATATACACCTACATGCATTGCATAATGTTGTATGTGTGTGTATGTGTTATGCCAAGGATTTAGAAAATATCCCTTGAAAGATTATTGGAAGGCATTGTTGTTATTAGTTGGGTGTTGACTATCCGACGACATGTTAATGATAGCTAGATATATGTGTCTGATTGTGGGTGAGTGTGTTCTCTGTGTGTGTGTGTGTGTGTGTGCATTTTGGTGTCAATACTGATCCATAACAAGAGATAGAAAATTGACAACCTGAAGTGGGCGAGATAAAAGATATCGATTTCGAAAGTAATATTTAAGTGCTGGAGTATCGTTGGATGATTTGATAAATTGAATTGGAGAGATCCTTCATTATTTGTAGGATGGACATTATTTTTGGTGGAGAAGAGAGTTTTGGGTGTTAAATTGGTTTCAGAGTTCATTAATTGTGTTAGGATGGAGATACGTACCGGACACATTGTAATGTAATTATTTGGGGTATTTTAAGTGTTAGGTATAGGTGTTTGTCAGAAGGTTTTATGAGATTTTATTATGGTATTCAAATTAAAAAGAAATTGCAAAAGGAATTAACATTTATGAAACGATTTATTCAATAATTTCATAAATTCTCTACCTACATACTGTAAACAGAATGCCGATTCAATAGGACTTAAGGTCAGTAATGTCTCAAATTTTCAACCATAATACTTTGTATGTAATCCATCGACTATCAAACACAAGTGCGTATGATCTATATGCAAATATACGCATGTAGATTATACGCATGTATGTACAGATAAGATCTGTAAGTGTTCTGCAAAAATGTTCGCCATATAAGATTACTATAAGTCTCAAAATAATCAATAACTCGAAAATCAGCCTTAACGTCAAAAATCTTAAAAATATGAAAACTCATTTTAAAATCGAACTTATTCCGAGTTTGTACCAATGTTTCCCACTAGATGTCATTTTAGGAGGATCTTACTTTCATACAATTTGTTAAAAAAAGGACTGGGAAATTTCTATGAACATTTTTTTTTATTTTTTTTGTCCTATGTTGCCGTCTTACTATACCGATTTCTTTTGTTCAGTGACTTATACTAACATCCATATAAAACGACATGTAGTGTGAAAAATTGGTACAAACTCCGAAGAAGATCGATTTTAAAATAAATTTCTCTGGCGAATATTTTCCAATATAATTTGACATGTTATAACACCGTTTTGAATGAGATTCAAATGTCCTGTAAATGGGAAATATTGCCAATCCTTTTTAGGGTACCTCTCATTATAAAAGGTAACAGCAAAGCCCAGCTGATTTGATTCCAACGTAATACTAGTGTCAATATGAATATGACAAATTATGTTAAGGGACCCCCAATTTTCGGTATTTTTGGGGATTTTGAACACATTTTTTTCAACCGAATTTGCTGAAATTTGATACATTAGATTCTTATTGGGTAGCAAATCTCTCCACTAAAAATTATAAAGCCTGCATATAAGGACACCCCTAATTTTCGGTACTTTGGGGTTCTTGAACGCGTTTTTCTACCAAATTCTTTTTATACCCTTCACCACACTGTGGTACAGGGTATTATGTCTTTGTGCACATGTTTGTAACAGGCAAAATGAAACGAGATAGACACATGGTTTCTTTTGAGAATATGCATAGAATCACTTTCTGAGTCGATTTACGCATGTCCGTCTGTCCGTCCGTACGTCCGTCCATGTATTTTTGTGAACAAAGTACAGGTCGCATTTATGATCCGATTTAGATGAAATTTGGCATAAGTCACTTTTTTGGCCCAAGGATGAACCCTATTGAAATTGGGAAAAATCGGTTCAGATTTAGATATAGCTCTCATATATTTTCGTCCGATTTAATGTAAATGGCGAACCGAAGTGCCTATATATCGTTCGATTTGCACGAAATTTGGCACAGCGTAATGAATTGCGACTAGAGTGATGTGTATTAAGTTTCGTAAAAATCGGTTCAGATTAAGATATAGCTCCCATATATATTTTCGTCCGATTTTAGGCAAATAGTGCACCAAAGTTCCTATATATCCTCCGATTTGAACGAAATTTGGCACAGCGTACTGAATTGAGCCTAGAGTGATGTCTGCCAAGTTTAGAGAAAATCGGTACAGATGTATATATATCTCCCATATATAGTTTCGTCCGAGTTTAGGTAAATATTGCACAAAAGTCCCTATATATGCTTCGATTTGCACGAAATTCGGCATAGCGTACTGAATTGACTCTAGAATGATGTGCGTAAAGTTTCGTGAAAATCGGTTCAGATTTAGATATAGCTCCCATATATATTTTGGTCTTATTTTAGGTAAATAGTCAACTAAAATCCCTGGAAATCTGTTGACTGGGACGAAATTTGGTACAGCGTAATGAATAAGGTCTAGAATGATGCCTGCCACGTTTTGTGAAAATCGGTTCAAATTTTGATATAGCTCCCATATATATCTTCGTCCTATTTAAGGTAAATTGTGTACCAAAGTCTTTTAAAATTATTCGATTTCCACGAAATTTGTCATAGCGTATTGAATTAAGGCTAGAATGATGTGTGCTAAGTTTCGTGAAAATAGGTTCAGATTTAGATATAGCTCCCGTATATATTTTCGTCCGATTTTATGAAATTAGTGCACCAAAGTCCCTATATATCTTTCGAGCGTACTGAATTAAGCCCAGTTAGATGTGTGCTAAGTTTCGTGAAAATCGCTTCAGATTTAGATATATCTCCCATATACATTAAATGGTGCACCAAAGTCAATATATATCTTCCGATTTGCACGATATTTGGCATAGCGTAATGAATTAAGTGTTGAATGATATGTGGTAAGTTTTGTGAACATCGGTTCCGATTTGGATATATAATTTCGTCCGATTTTAAGTAAATACACGAAAGACTTAAAGTTAGACCGATTAACTGAAAATTTTGCTTAATGTACTGAAGTTAAAATAACCTAGGGTGTGGATTTTTATACCCTACACAACTATGTTGTCAGGGTATTATAGCTTTGTGCAGCCCCAAAAGTTTGTAACGCCGTGAAATATTGGTCCTAGATCCACCTTTAAGTATACCGATCGTTATATCTCTACTAACTGAGTCGATCTAGAAATGTGTGTCCGTCCGTCTGTCCATTATTATTTGTTAACACGATACAGGCCACAGTTATGAACCAATCTTCACGAAATTTTACATGTTGTAGGGGTTCTGGCCAATGAAGACTCCTATGGTTTTTGGGAAAGATCGGTTAATATTTAGGGGATGAAATGGACCAATTACTAAATTTTTGTCGATTTTTCTGGTCGCTCCATAGGCCGCAATAATGGCCGAATATCGTGAAATTTTGCATGGCGAAGGGGACTGGGCCAAAGAGTAAGCATGCCCTTGTTGATAAAGATCGGTCAATATTTAGCGGGTCAAATGGTCCCTGACTTTTGTGTGAAAAATTACAAAATGTGTATTCTATAGCGTAGGACATATACCCCTGAAGGACATATACCCGAGAAGTTGATATTATATCCAAAAGGAGTGGTTGACCTTTAAATTAATACCTTTTATATTGTTGTATGTGCTCGAATTTGGGAGTTACACCTAAATATTTACAGGTATCTCCCTATTCGTATATTATTTAGTAACCCATTATCACTATAGAGAGCGGAACTAAAGCGCTGATCGCTTTGAAATTTTCCATGAGGTTGGTTCAGACTTGGATAGAACTCCCATATATATTTTCTCCCGATTTTAAGTAAATGATGTACCAATAACTAAAAATGTGACCGTTATGCACAAAACAAAACATGAAATCGGTTTAGATTTCGATATATCTTTATAACATATTTTCGTCCGATTTTAAGTAATTGGTGCACCAAAGTCCTCAGGTTTATCAGATATTATCAAAAAATCGACGGGTGTCCGAATGATATTTGTTTTAAATTGATTTACATAATTTTGTCTCATTGTAAGAAGCCATTCTATAACTGACCAAATGAAAAATTTAGTATGGGTTGCAGAATTACATGTTTATGAATCCAATTTCATGTTAATGGTCCTTCAAAAATGCAACGTCTGTTAGGATTCCATCTGTTGAATATACCCAAAGTGGTGAAGGGTATCATATAGTCGCCCCGTCCGACTTTACAACTTTCTTTACTGGTTTTTGTTTGAAATTGGTGCAGATGCAGATATTCGAACGGGTGTCTGATCGAGATTACATTTTGAACAGTGCGGTATACCGAACAGCGTGTATCGAGTTTGCTATAAATCGATTTACACATATCCCATTGTACGCAAATGACTCTAAATCAGCCAGAATGAAATGAAATTTAGCATAGGTTGCAGAACGGCATGTGTATGAATTGATGTTAGTCCGTTCACATATTGATAAAGTTTACATATTTAAGTTCGTTCAATTTCGAACGAATTGTTAGGATGCATATGTAGAATATACCCAAAGTTTTGAAGTCTATCAAAAAGTCGACCCAGCCTTGTTTTTATGCTACATTTTAAGTGATGTGAAATTTAAACTTTTATTTTATTCGAAATATTTTGGGATTATAATTTATTTCTTCCCCTATAGAAATATTTAAATTTTTCCTTTGAAAGCTTATACATAGATTTTCAAATACCCCAGCAAATTGTTCACACTCGAAAAATGTGTGTGGTCCTACATTTGTGTTTACAATAGTACCACAATGTGTAATTTATTTTCATTGGTTTTACACTGCAACGGCTGTTTATTTTAGAATTCCTTTATTTCTTAATGCTCCCTACATTTTGGTTATTTTTTCCCCCAATCACTTTGGCTTTGTTGTCTACTGATTGAAGATTTAATTTATTTACCCGAAAACATCAATTTCTTTGCGTTTTTCTGGTTCTATCACATCGAAAAGCAGCAAGGAAAGTAGTAAAATCGGACTGGGCAGACTATATGATACCCTTCACCACTTTGGGTATATTTTACATATGTATCCTAACAGACGACGCGTTTTGTTATAAATCTATATCTGAACCGATTTAAGGGAAACTTGCCAGAGACTAATTTATATAACATCAGTACGATGTGTCAATCGGCCTAGCTATGGATATTTTCACGAACCTTATCTAAATCTGAACCGATTTTCACGAAACTTGGCAAACATCATTCTAGACCTTATTCATTACGCTGTGCCAAATTTCGTGCAAATCAAAAGATTTCCAGGGACTTTAGTGGACTATTTACCTAAAATCGGACGAAGATATATGGGAACTATATCTAAATCCGAACCGATTTTCACGAAACTTTGCACATATCATTCTACACCTTATTTAGTACGTTGTGCCAAATTTCGTGCAAATCGAAAGATATATAGGGACTTTGGTGCACCATTTACCTTAAATCGGGCGAAGCTGTATATGGGAGCTATATCTAAACCTGATCCGATTTTCGCGAAACTTTGCACACATCATTCGTGACCTTATTCATTACGATGTGCCAAATTTTGTGGAAATCGAAGGGTATATAGGGACTTTGGGGCACCATTTACCTTAAATCGGACGAAAATATATATGGGATCTATGTCTAAATCTGAACCGATTTTTCTTAATTTCAAAAAGGGTTTGTCCTTGGACCAAACAAATGAGCTTTGCCAAATTTCATCCAATTCGGATCATAAATGCGACCTGTACTTTGTTTACAATTTAACGTGGACAAACAGACAGAGAGACTGACGGACGGACGGACATGCGTACATCGGCTCAGAAAGTGATTCTAAGCATATTCTTAAAAGGAACCATGGGTCTATTGTTACAAACATATGCACAAAGACATAATACCCTGTACCACAGTGTGGCGAAGGGTATAAAAAAGAAAACACAAAACGACAGACATACACAAATAAGTTGGTTAACTTTTAACGAATGGCCTTAATGCACAGTGGGTACACCTTTTCCAAATAATTGTATTTAAGGTAATTTTTTATATAGCGGTAAACTCCATTTTTAATGACTTAATTCTATTGCAATTATATTTCATGGACCCTCCTAAATCTTTCAGCCCACTGTGTATTTACTTTCCTTATTAATGCCCATACCATACGGCAGAGTTGGATATTGACTAGAAGAAGGTTTATTGTCTGAACAGCCAGTTGAAATAATGCCGAATTGATTGTTATTTTGTAGACACACTTAAAACTTCTTGGCAGCCCAACGAATGGGGAAAACAGACGAACATGAAAAGAAAAATGAATGGTTTGGTTATCATTATCTCCCTACCTTCCTATGACGTCCCCTCATTCCAGAAGTCCTTACAAATTGGTGGTTTTTTGGGAAAACATTTGTCTATCTTCTCCTAAGGACTCTACTACCATTTCAGGGACTGGTGTTTTCTTTTGTGGTTAATTTTTATTTGCTATTTTCACTGATAATTATGCGCCACTTCAACCACACGCACGCAATCGCACGCACACACACACACTCCAACAAATTTTCCTCAGATTATATTTGAGTTGTTCATTATTCGATTCTCCTTCTTGGTAATTCTTGGCCCTATTAACTTTTCTTTGTTTTGTGGATATTTAAGTCCTAAGTATTGACTTATTTATTTGTTTTTGTTTCCTTTTATTTGTTTTATTGTTGTTATTGTTTTTGTATGTTAATTGTAATTAAGTCAAATAAAACAAAATTGATTTTCAAGCATTTATTAACGCATTACAGGCTTGCGAGGTGAATAAATGGCAGGGCATTAATGGATTTATTTGTCAATAAACAAAGCAGGCGAATTCAATCACTGGTTAAACGCTGAGGGACATTTTTTTGTACAGAAAATAATCCTCAGTACGATGAGGATTTTTTCTATACAGAAAAATTCATTAGTACCATTGAGGACCCTTTTATATATATAGAAATTTTTTTTCTACAGAAAAAAAATTCCTCAGTACCACTGAGGATTCTTTTTTCTATAGAAAAAAAAATCCTCAGTACCACAGAGGATTCTTTTTTCTATAAAAAAAATATTCCTCAGTACCTCTGAGGATTCTTTTTTCTATAGAAAAAAAATTCCTCAGTACTTCTGAGGATTCTTTTTTCTATAGAAAAAAATCCTTAGTACCTCTGAGGATTCTTTTTTCTATAGAAAAAAATTCCTCAGCACCTCTGAGGATTCTTTTTTCTATAGAAAAAAATTCCTCAGGACCCTCTGAGGATTCTTTTTTCTATAGAAAAAAATTCCTCAGTACCTCTGAGGATTCTTTTTTCTATAGAAAAAAATTCCTCAGTACCTCTTAGGATTCTTTTTTCTATAGAAAAAAATTCCTCAGTACCTCTGAGGATTCTTTTTTCTATAGAAAAAAATTACTCAGCACCTCTGAGGATTCTATTTTCTATAGAAAAAATCCTCATTACCTCTGATGATTTTTTTCTATAGGAAAAAATTTTGGAGCCCCATTTACCTTAAATCGGACGAAAATATTAATGGGAGCTATATGTAAATCTGAACCGATTTTCAGGAAACTTAACCTACATCATTCTGGACTTAATTCAGTAACATATGCCAAATTTCGTGCAAATGAAAAGATATATAGGGAATTTGGAACCCCATTTATCTTAAATCGGACGAAAATATATATGGGATCTATATCTAAATCTGAACGTATATTCGAAACATAATACTCATCATTCTAGACTTAATTCAGTACCCTATGCAAATCGAAAAATATATAGGGACTTTGGTACACCATTTACATAAAATGGGACGAAAATATATATGGGAGCTATATACAAATATGACCCGCTTTTCTCGCACATCAATAGGGACTTTGGTGCACTATTTACATAAAATCAGACAAAACTATGTATGGGAGCAATATCTAAATTTGAACCTATTTTCGCGAAACTTTGCACACATCATTCGTGACCTTATTCATTACGATGTGCCAAATTTTGTGGAAATCGAAGGACATATAGAACTTTTGGTGCCCCTTTACATTAAATCGGTCGAAAATATACATGAGAGCTATATCTAAATCTTACCCGATTTTCTCGAAACTTGGTGCACCTCATTCTAGACTCAATTCAGTACCCTATGCCAAATTTCGTGCAAATCGAAATATATATAAGGACTTTGGTACCCCATTTAGCTTAAATCGGACGAAACTATATATGGGAGCTATATCTAAATCTGAACCGATTTTCCCAATTTCAATGGGGTTTCGTCCTTTGGCCAAATAAATGAGCTGTGCCAGTTTTTATCCAATTCGAATCATAAATTGTGATCTGTACTTTGGTTAAAATTTAACATGGACAGACAGACGGACACGCATAAATCGTCTTAGAATGTATATTCTCAAAAAAACCATGTGTCTATTTCGGCAAAGGACTGTTACAAAAATATGCACAAAGACATAATACTCTGTACCACAGTGCGGTGAAGGGTATAAAAATCGACGCTTATTGATAGACCCCTAGAAAATATTTTTAAACCAGTGAGCGGAGCAGTATAGTCGGACGGGGCTGACCATACGATACCCAAAACAACTACCACGGAACTCGGATGTTTATTCCGATTCCCTTCACAGTGGGTTGTGTTGTGATGTTCGCTTATACTCGACTAGAAAACACACAAAAAATTAAGTTTTTGGACCACTTCATCCAAAAATTTTAATGAGATCATCATCGAAAATTATAGGCGTTGTCTTTGCCCATAATTGGAACTTCATGGAAAATTTTAAAGGGATCATCGTTGTTTAGCTCAGAGGGACTCCGCCCTTGGGAGTCAGTACGCAGTAAATGAGTGGAGCAGTGGACCCTAGGTGAGGGGTGTACGAATAGCCGTGTGTGCCGTGAAAGTATAAGATAAAAACACACAAGTTTTCAATGTAATAATTCAATGTTTATTTGGTTAGTTGAGTAGTAAACGATATTACCTTTGGTAACGATATGCCTGTGTGCAAACGATATTGCGTGGTTGTCTGTCCGACTGACAGATTGATACTCCTTAATGCTTGAAGGAGGCGGCAAAACCAAGTGACAATTAATTACTCGTTAAAATGTCAAAGGCGCTAAACCAAGGTTGCAATAAACCGTAGCGCATACATTTTAACGAATAATTAAGGACCAAAATAGGGGTCAATAAAAAGTAGTATTTTTATACAATTCTAATATAAACAATCGCTATATTTCCGCCCTCTAATGAGGTAATGGGTTAATAAATAATATCTGAATACGTAAGCACCTGTAAATATTTGTGTGTAACTCCCACATCCGAGTACATACGACAATGTAATTGGAGTCATTTTGAAGGTCAACCATTCCTCTTGGATACACTATCAACTTCGCGGGTCTATATGCTTCACGAGTAAATATATACGCCATAGAACAAAAATTTTGTCATATTTCACACAAAAGTCAGGGTCCATTTGACCCGCTAAATAATGACCGATATTGGCCCAATCCTCTTCTCCATGTAAAATTTCGCGATGTTAGGGTCATATTTGTGGCTCTAGAGCGACAAAAATTAAGTATTTGGTCCATTTCATCCCCTTAATATTAACCGATCTTTACCAAAAACAATAGGGGTCTTCATTGGGCAGAACCCATCCTACATGCAACATGCCTGTATCGTATTTCCATAACTGTATAATGGACAGACGGACAGACTGACGGACGGATGCACATGTCTAGATCGAGTCAGCTAGTCGAGATATAACGATCGGTATACTTAATGGTGGGTCTATGACCAATATTTCGCGGCGTTACAAACTCTTGGGGCTGCACAAAGCTATAATACCCTGACAACTTAGTTCTGTAGGGTACAAAAATCATCGGTTATTGATAAACCCCTAGAAACCACTTTTTTAAGAAATCCAAACTTTTTATAGACCCCTAGATAACACTTTTAAAAAATCCATTCTCTCTGATAGTCCTGTAAATTTTTTAAATAAAATTTCAACATAGGATTATCGTTTAGACTATTTTATTATAAATTCAAAACTAATTTCTGTTTTTTTCTGATTTTCTTCTTTTTGTTTTGGTACATCATTTCATCCACCACGTTCTGTCGCAAAACCAATTTCATTGGATCAACAATTGTTATTTTAATTATTTTAAATATTAATATTCACAATTGTGCTGGTCATAAATATTTCCCATTCTGGTGGGATTTCCAATTATTCAAAAAATCGAGAGAAAAAAACCCATAAAATTGTTCGTCTTTTTGTTGTGAATTATTTTCATTTTTCCTTCAATTTCATACAATGTCTGTTGGTTTGTTTGACAAAATCCATTGTTTAAATATTTGGAAAAATTACAAATATTTTTTTTTATTCATTCATTTCGAATGGTATTCAACACTTACCGGGTAAATAGCAACAAAAAAATATTTACATTTATATAGATGGGGGCTAAAGTTTTTCTATCACCCACTAGGCTGAAAAAAAGCAAAATAACACACACGAACACACACATACACAAAATCGATTGCATTCAATTAGTTAACATTTGATGTGATGCTGAAAATCTTTTCAGTTGAATAAAATTGCATCTGCAAACAATAATGGGTTGCCATATGTTCACGAGGGTTTTTTGAGGAGGGGGAGGAGGAGGAGGAGAGGGTATGGTATTGTAGGTAAGCTGAAATGTCAATTTACTCTGAAAATAGATGAAGCAAAAACAAGAACTGGGAAAATTTATATTTTAATACAATATATATATGTGTCGACATGAAATTTCATCGTTTAGTATTAAATATTTCTATGGGAGAAAATATTAAGGACTAACAATGTGGCGAGAATGATTTCAGATAAATATTAATTTGAAAATATTTTTTCCAGAGACTAGGTAAGGATTTTTTAAATATTTTCCATGGATTAACAATAGATGTGGATTTTTAAAAAAATACTTTTCAAGGACTGAGGCCTATCAATAAAAAAACTTCGATAATAAAATTATCGAAAAATTATTTTTCGTCGATAACAAATGTTTTCAATGCGTCTATCAATGAGGGTCTATCAATGAGCGTGGGTCTATCAATATTTTCTAGGTGTCTACCTGCAAGCGAAACCGAAGAGATGTGTTGAGGATCTCGTAGGAGCATTTTGAAATCCAATAGTGGCGGTGAAAATGATACCCCAGAACGACTAAGAGATGATGGTATAGACTTTATACCACCTAGCCAAGATGAGATCATAAAATCAATTAATCGGCTAAAGAACAATATAGCAGCAGGAGCCGATGTGTTACCAGCCGATCTATTCCAGACTGGTGGTCAGATGCTGGTCAGGAGCCTGCACCAGCTGATTAGTGCAATTTGGCTAGTGGAATGCATGCCCAATGAATAAGTCTCCTTCCCACCACATATAAAGTGCTATACAGCGTGCTGTGTGAACGACTGAAGCCAATGGTCAACGACATTATTGGAAAGGACCTAAAGGAGCCCTTCAATACCGATCGAGGATTCAGACAATGTGACAGTTTGTCGTGTAACATATATAACATCCTGCTGGAAAAGGTCATACGAGACGCAAAGGTAAAATGAAAGAAATGGCACACTGTACACCAAACTATACATGTTGACATCGATATATTGGGTCGAACATTGCGAGCGGTAGCAGCCACCTCTGAACAAATTGAGAAGGAGTCTGCCAAAGTGGGTCTGGGAGTAAACGGCGAGAAGACCAAGCTCATGGTATCAACGCGCAAGACGTCCAATAGGGTCGGACCAACTGTGGAACTTAAGAACTACAGCTTCGAGGTAGTTAAAGACTTTATATACCTTGGTACCGCCATAAATAAAACGAATGACATCAGTTTTGAAATTCGGAGAAGGATTGTGATGGCCAACAGATGCTACTATGGTCTAAGTAAGCAGTTTAGAAACAAGGCCACCTCCCACCAGACCAAACTCACATTTTACAAGACGCTGATACTACCCGTGCTATTATATGGATCTGAAGCATAGGTACTTGCGCAAGCAGATGAGACAGCTCTTGGGGTGTGTGAAAGAAAAATTCTCCGAAAGATCTACGGGCTGATCTGCTCGACGGTGAATATCGGCGTCGAATGAACCACGAGCTTTACAATTTATATGCGGACATCGACATAATCAGTCGTATTGAGCTGCAGCGACTGCGATGGCTAGGCCATGTTGTGCGAATGAATGAGTATGCCCCAGCTCAGAAGGTATATAAAAGCGAGCCTACTGATTGTTTCCGTAGAAGGGCAAGGCCACAAATCAGATGGAAAGACCAAGTAGAAAACAACAATTTGGGACGTGGTCTTTCAAATTGGAGGAGACCCTAGAATGATGTCTGCCAAGTTTCGTGAAAATCGGTCCAGATTTAGATATAGCTCCTATATATATTTTCGTCCGATTTAATGTAAATGGTGCACCAAAGTCCACATATATCCTGCGATTTGCATGAAATGTGGCATAGCGTACTGAATTTAGTCCTGAATGATGTTTCGTGAAAATCGGTTGCGATTTAGATATAGCTCCCTTATATTATAGATTGATTTTAAGTAATTGACGCACCAAGGATCCAATATATGGCTGATAGGAACAAACGTACTGAAATTAGTATAACCTAACCTGTGACAAGTTTCGTTGAAATCGGTTCATATTTGGATATAACTTCCATATATATTTTTGCCCGATATTAAGTAAATTGGACATCAAACTCTTCATGTTAGTCAGATTGACATCAAATTTTGCACAACGGACAAAATTGAGCATAGAATTACGTAGTTGCGTTTTCTAGAAGTACAGACATAGCACAACGGATGATCAATTGATATTTGTTTGAAGTCGATTGATCTAAGTCGATTCACATTTATCACTTATTTTATTTTATCCAATTTCATGTTAATATTCCTGTTTAATATATCCATAGTGGTGAAGGGTATCATATAGTCGGCCCCGTCCGACTTTACTACTTTCCTTACTGGTTTTTGAGCTCGGCTTATGGAACAACCGTTCTGTAACAAGCCAGCTATGTAAGTAAGTAAGAATGATGATGAAATTGAAAATCGGTTCAGATTTTGATATAGCTCAGATATATATTTTCGTCCGATTTAATGTAAATGTTGCACCAAAATCGAGTGTGTCAAGTTTGCCATAAATCGATTTCCATAAATTTGTGCCAATGTACGCAAACGATTCTAAATCTGCCCGATTGAAATTAAATTTAGCATAGGTTGCAGAAAGGTTTATGTTCCTTAGAGGGAACATTGACATGAAACTGTTATGATACATATGTACAATATACATAAAGTGGTGAAGGGTATCATATAGTCGGTCCAGTCCGACTTTACTACTTTCCTTACTGGTTTTTAATTAACACGGAGTAAAAATATCTATTTTTAAAATATATTTTTTATATAAAAATTTGCAACAATTAATAACACCATAATCAAATTTAATATAATAAAGAGTATCTCATATTCAAAGCAAGTATCTTCTGGTTGACATTGTTCAACAATCCTGCTCCCTTCTCAAATTCACATATTGTGTTATCTTTTTTAGCCCTTTTTTTGAGTCCTATAAATGACGTGACTGCTTCAACTATGATTTCACAGTAAATTTTATTTCATTTTGCCGAGTTAAATATTAGCTAGATTGGCTTATTCCAACAAATTTAATTAACAGTTAGTTTTATTTTTTTGTTTTTTTTTTTTGTGATTGTAGAGAAAAGCTATAGAAAAAAGTGAATGTTGATTACATTTTACTAACTATGCAGACATTAAGACTATCACGACAGGGGGAAAAAATAAAACATAAAAAAACTGAATAAAAAATAATCTCCATAACCCGGCAAACAATAAAATTTAAATAAAGTTGGATGGAAAATTTAGACAAAATAAAGATTATAGGGTGGCCAACAATAAAATCGTTAGTTTCGAATTTCAAATTGGTTTCAAACCACAACAGGCATCTCACAAAGGTATGGAAGAAGCAATTCCGGATGACCTAGGGATTTCGAAAATTTCAAAAATGTATTAGACTAATATATCGATATTAATTTGAAGTAAAACCACAACTTGAACATATTTATCGTTGCTAATGTCTTGTTCGGTTCACTGGGTAATTGGCTTGAAAACAATTTCTCTAAACTGTATGATGATGTATATAATCCGCTACACAAACATTGATAAACGGCAACTAGTTTCATATTTTTCTTTTTTCGTTTTTTGTGTGTTTTGTCTGCAAAACAAACACTCCATAATTGCTTATAAATGTTACATGAACAACATGCATTCATACATACATATAACCTGTCCCATATATTTTTTTTCGAACTCACGTTGCACCAAAAAAACTCAACTCAAACCTATGTTGAAAGCTTTAATCCTGTAAACGTTTTGTTTTTTGTTTCCTTTTAGGTATTTTTGTGGAGGACAAAATGAATGAAGAGTCCAAAGGCGAGGATGATGAACGAGCGGGCGATAGAAATTTTTCCAGATTTGTATATTTTAAAAATATGTTTCAGGGGTCTATCAGAAAGCGTGGATTTTTAAAAATACTTTCCAGGAGTCTATCGATAAACGAGGATTTTTTAAAAATATTTTCTAGGGGTCTATCGATAAACGGAAATTTTTTATAAATATCTTCTACCGGTCTAGCGATAAGTGGGGATGTTTTAAAAAAAATATTTTCTAGGGTCTATCGAAAAGGATGGATTTTGTTTTAAATATCTTCTATGGGTTCATCAATAAGCGTGGGTTTTTTAATATTTTCTGGGGGTCCTTCAACAGGCGTGGATAGGGGTCTATTAATAAGCGTGGATTTTTAAACCCTACACAACTATTTTGTCAGGGTATTATAGCTTTGTGCAGCCCCAAATGTTTGTAACGCCGCCAAATATTGGTCCTAGACCCACCTTTAAGTATACCGATCGTCATATCTCGTCTAGCTGAGTCGATCTAGACATGTGTGTCCGTCCTTCCGTCTGTCCATTATAATTTGTAAACACGATACAGGCCACAGTTATGGACCAATCTTCATGAAATTTTGCATGTAGGATGGGTTCTGGCCAATGAAGACCCCTATTGTTTTTGATAAAGATGGGTTAGCATTTAGGGGATGAAATGGACCAACTACTTAATTTTTGTAGGTTTTCCTGGTCGCTCCAGAGGCCGCAATTATGGTCCGAACATCGCGAAATTTTACATGGAAAAGGGAATCGGGCCAAAGAATAGGCATACATGTTTTGACAAAGATCTGTCAATATTTGGCGGTTCAAATGGACCCTGACTTTTGTGTGAAAAATTACAAAATTTGTATTGTATGGCGTATATATTTACTCCTGAAGGATATAGACCCGAGAAGTTGATAGTATATCGAAGAGGAGTGGTTAGCCTTTAAATTTATACCAATTATATTGTCGTATGTGGGAGTTACACTTAAATATTTACAGGTGATTACGTATTTATAAATTATTTAGTAACGCAGTGTGGTCAAGGACAACGTCTATATTTTCGGCGATGATCAGATAATAATTTTGGGATGAAGTGGACCAAAAACTTAATTTTTTGTGGTGTTTCGAGTCGATCTATAGGCCACATTTATAAGTCGAACATCACAACATACGGTGAAGGAAATCTGGATAAATAATAAGAAGGATTGTACAGAGTACAGAAAATATATCAGTGAAATGAAGAGATGCTGTTGACCTCTTATCGGGCAACAGGGTGTAGATATCAAGAAATATTGCCCAGGCTTGGAATAAACATCCGCAGAATGTTACAGTTCCGTGGTAGTTATGTAGGGTATCATATGCTCGGCCCCGTCCGACTATACAGCTCCGCTCACTGGTTTAAAAATATTTTCTAGGAGTCTATTAATAACCCTGGAATTTTTTAAAAAATATTATCTAGAGGACTATCAATATGCGTGGATATTTTAAAATATTTTTCTTGGGGACTGTCAATAAGCGTGATTTTTATACCCTTCAGCACATTGTGGTACAGGAAAGGAATCGAGATAGAACCAGTTCACTTATTTGGTCCAAGGACGAGCCTTATTGAATTTGGAGAAAATTTATCCGATTTTATGTAAATGACGCACCAAACTCCCAATATTTGTCCGATTGGGACAACACTTATGTCCGCGAAGTTTTGTTCAAATCGGTTCAGATTTTGATACAGCTCCCAAATATAGTTTCGTCTGATTTTTTTTAAATCGTGCACCAAAGTACTTATATATCTTTAGATTTTCACGAAATTTGGCGCAGCGCACTTAATTAAGTTTAGAATGATGCGTGCTAAGTACAATTCTATAAGCCGAGCTTAAAAATTATTGCCAGGCGCATCGGTCTTTTGCGCAGTTTTTCCAGTTTGAAAGATCACATTCGGCAATGTTGTCTTCCATTTGATCTTTCCATCTTATTCGTGGCCTTCCCCTTTTGCGTGAATAATCAGCTGGTTCGTTTATATATGACTTTTGGGCTGGGGCATCTTCAGCCATTCTCACAACATGCCTAGCCAACGTAGTCGCTGCAGCACAATACGTCTAACAAAGCCGATGTCCAAGAACATCTGGTACATGGTTCATTCGTCGGCGATATTCACCGTCAACGCAGATCGGCCCATAGATCTTTCGGAGAAATTTTCTTTCAAACACTCTAAAAGTTGCCTCATTTGCTTGCGTAAATACCCATGCTTCAGATCCATATAATAGCACGGGTAGTATCAGCGTCTTGTAGAGTGTAAGTTTGGTCTGGCGGGAGGTGGCCTTGTTTCTAAACTGCTTACTTAGACCATAGTAGCATCTGTTGGCCATCACAATCCTTCCCCGAATTTCAAAACTGATGTCATTCGTTTTATTTATGGCGGTACCAAGGTATATAAAGTCTTTAACTACCTTGAAGCTGTAGTTCTTAAGTTCCACAGTTGGTCCGAGTCTAGTGGTATCAACCATCTTCTCGCTGTTTACTGCCAGACCCACTTTGGCAGGCTCCTTCTCAATTTGTTCAAAGGTAGCTGTTACCACTCTCAATGTTCGACCAATTATGTCGATGTCATCGACGTAGGCGAGTAACATGTGTTGTTTGCAGCACAGAATGTCATATCTGTTCACGTTTGCCTCTCGTATGACCTTTTCCAGCAGGATGTTAAAAAGATCACACCATAAACTGTCACCTTGTCTGAATCCTCGTTCGGCATTAAAGGGCTCCAAGATGTCCATTCCGACTTTAAGTGCTGATCTTGTGCCAGTTAAAGTTATCCTACATAACCGAATTAATTTTGCAGGAATGCCAAACCCAGACATGACTTTAAACACCTCTGAACGGATCGGGCTGTCGATTGCGGTTTTATAGTCGACGAATGGGTGGTATGTGTCCATGTGTTTTCGTGGGTCTTTTCCTATATTTGGCGCAGAGTGAAAATCTGGTCAATGGCGGATTTGCTAGGTCTGAAGCCGCATTGGTATGGTTCAATAATGTCATTGACTATTGGCTTCAGTCGTTCACACAGCAGCACTTTATATGCAATGGGAAGGAGACTTATTCCTCTATAGTTGGCACATATCTTCTTGTCTCCTTTTTTGTGCACGGGAGGTTCCAATCATTGGGCATGCATTCCTCTAGCCAAATGATACTAATCAGCTGGTGCATGATCCTGATCAGCATCTGATCAACGGTCTTGAATAGTTTGGCCATCGGCACCTGCTGCTTTATTCGTCTTCAGCCGATTAATTGCTACTCTGATCTCATCTTGGCTAGGTGGTATACACTATATACCGTCATCTCTTATTGGTTCTGGGGTATTTTCTTCACCGCCTCTATTTGATACCAGAAGCATTTGAAAATGCTCCTTCCAGATCCTCAGCATGCTGTCTGTATCTGTCATCAGGTTCCCTTCTTCATTTCTACAGGAGGATGTGCCTGCACCAAAACCATCGGTATGATGTTTTACTCGTCGGTAAAATTTCCGGACTTCATGCGGACTCCTATACATCTCGATTTGCTCACGCTCCCGTTTTTCTTGTTCTTTCTTTTTTTTCTGAAAATACGTTTCTCCTCTTACATTTTCTCCCGATAATTCTCTGTAGCATTACGTGTTGCTACTGTCTGTAGGGTTGCCCTATACGCTGCATTTTTCACATTAGTAGCATTACGACACTCTTGATCGTACCACGGATTTCTTGATGGTGGTCTTTGGTACCCAATAGTTGATTTTGCTGCAGTTTGTAGAGAGTGGAAAATTCTCTGCCATTGTGCTTCTATGCTATTATCGGGACAAGGGCTGATTTCGTCAAACAGTTGATTAAGTTGAGCGGAGTAGGCTTGTGGCACCTGTTGTGTTTTTCGACATTAAATTTCCGTGTTACATTAGATCGCACTTTTGCTGCTACATTAAGACGGGTGCGTACCTTGGCTGCCACAAGATAATGGTCCCAATCGATATTCGCTCCCCAGATCGATCGGACGTCTAAAACACTGGATGAGTGCCTTCCGTCTATCACAAGATGATCGATTTGATTTCTCGTTGTTCAATCGGGAGAAATCCAAATGGGCTTGTGTATATCGATATGCTTGAATCTGGTGCTGCTAACTACCATGTTTTTTGCTGCCGCGTAGTCACTCAACCTCATGCCGTTGTCGAATGTCTCTTCATGGAAGTTTAATTTTCCGACAGTGGGGCCAACGATATTTTCCCTTTCGATTTTTGCATTCAAATCTCCTAGCAGAATTTAATATCATGCCCCAGGGCAACGGTCATATGCTGTTTCTAGGCGCTCATAAAACATGTCTTTGGTCTGTTCATCTTTATCTTCGGTTGGCGCATTGGCGCAAATTAGACTGATGTAGAAGAACTTCGCTTTTATACGGATTTCAGCAATTCGCTCATCTTCTGGACTGAATCTGGAGACGGGGTCTTTTGGTTAACAGGAGAACGTCAACCATAAATCCGTAGCAAAATTCACGTCTCGTTTCATGGCAGCTATAATACAGGACATAATCATCTGATTTACTTACCCCAGTCCCTTTCCATCGCATTTCCAGTAAGGCAATAATATCGTCTATGTACTTCTTGAGTACATCCGCCAAAGCGAACACTGTTCTGTACAACGTGCGCACATTCCAAGTGCAGATTCGCAGATCGTGGTCCTTTATACGTTTGCGGGGGTTGTCAACCTTAGGGGTTTGGTTTTCTTGGGTTTTCCGAGAGTGGAGAACTTATCAGAGCCGTTGCTTGTTATCTATCACCCTTTCGTTTGTTTATCCAAATTATAGTGTAGCTCTCATATAAATATACCTTCGAAATTTCGGTATTTATTTGAAACAAATATATTTTTTCAGATCAACAGATATTCCTTAGAAAATTTTTAAAATTTCAATTCATTCGAATAGTTTCAACATTTCATCTCAAGTATTTGGAATATTAAAATCCCCCTTTCAGACCTCATTGGCATTCGCACACATAATTTTGTTACATTCTTCAATATGAAAGGGCTTTGAAAAAAATCCTATGAACATATATTTAAGTGCCTGCCTCACAATCACAAACACACACACTAACATTATCCATCATCTATCTAATTATTCCGTGCTGCCTTTATATGATGCGATCCATTATCAGATTAATCAAACACACGAGAATGCATTTTCCACGTTTACACAGTCGGTATTACACACCACAGTAAAGCCGACAAGTATTTTATGGAATGTTGCAATCCATAGAGTCGTGTTACAAATGCTCCAGCACGTATGTCATAGAAGGATATATCATTGGTGGATAATGGAGGCTATATGTCAGTTTTTATTGGAGAAAAAAGAAAAAATTATATTTAAAGATTGGATACATTAAATGGATTATATTTATAAGTAATTGTGAAGAGGATATACCATGGCTTATTGTTTAATAAGCAAAGGCTATAATCAGAGAAGCCTTGAAAAATATATATTTTTTTTATTTTTTGAAAAAATCACGACTATGGTAGGCTTTTAAAAAGTATTTTTTGAAACAATCACGCCTATGGTAGGCTTTTAAAAAGTATTTTTTAAACATCATCGCGGCTAGGGTAAGTCCTTAAAAATATTATCTTAAAAATGGCTAGCATTAAAAAAAAATCTTTTTTTAAAAAATCCACAGCTATGGCTAGTACTTAAAAAAAATGAAAAGATCCACGCCTAGGGCGTGTGTATTTTTTTAAATCCACGTCTAGGGCTAGCTCTTAAAAAGTTTTTTTTTAATCCACGCCTATGTCTAACCCTTGAAAATATGTTTTAAAAATCCACGCCAAGGTCTAGCCCTTTAAAAATATTTGTTAAACAAGTAAGGAAAGTAAAAAAGTCGGACGGGACCGACTATATGAAACCCTTCACCACTTTGGGCATATTCAACAGATGACCAGTAAAATGAAATTGGATCCATAAACATGTCATTCTGCAGCATACACTAAATTTTTCATTTGGTCAGATATAGAAGCTATGTCTAAATCTGAATCGATTAGAACGATTTCAGGAAACATAACATACATCATTCTAGACCTAATTCATTACGCTGTGCCAAATTTCGAGGAAATCGAAATATATATAGGGACTTTGGTGCACCATTTACATAACATTGGACGAAACTATGTATGGGAACTATATCTAAATCTGAACCGATTTTCACGAAATTTAACACACATAGTTCTAGACTAAATTCAGTACGCTATGCCAAATTTCGTGCAAATCGAAAGATATATAGGGACTTTGGTGCACCATTTACATTAAATCGGACGAAAATACATATGGGAGCTATATCTAAATCTGAACCGATTTTCATGAAACTTAGCACACATTATTATAGACACAATTCAGTACGCTATGCCAAATATCGGGCAAATCGAAAGATATATATGGTGTTTGGTGCACCAATTACCTTAAATCGGATGAAAATTTATATGGGAGCCATATCTAAATCTGAACAGATGGTCACGGAAATTTACACACATCATTCTAGACTTAATTCAGTACGCTATGCCAAAATTCGTGTAAATCAAAAGATTTCCAGGGACTTTAGTGGACTATTTACCTAAAATCGGGCGAAGCTATATATGGTAGCTATATCAAAATCTGAACCGATATTCACGAAACTTTGCACACATCATTCTTTACTTAATTTAGTACGCTGTGCCAAATTTCGTGCAAATCGAAAGATATATAAGGACTTTGGTACACACTTTACCTTAAATCGGACGAAGATATATATGGGAGCTATATCTAAATCTGAACCGATTTTCACGGAACTTGGTAGACATCATTCTAGGCCTTATTCATTACACTGCAAATTACATTTGCAAATTTTGTGCAAATGAAAAGATTTCCAGGGACTTTAGTGGACTATTTACCTAAAATCGGGCTAAGCTATATATGGGAGCTATATATATCTGAACCGATATTCACGAAACCTTGCACACATCATTCTATACTTAATTTAGTACGCTGTGCCAAATTTCGTGCAAATCGAAAGATATATAAGGACTTTGGTACACACTTTACCTTAAATCGGACGAAGATATATATTGGAGCTATATCTAAATCTGAACCGATATTCACGGAACTTGGCAGACATCATTCTAGACCTTATTCATTACCATGTGCCAAATTTCGTGCATATCGAAAGATATATAGGGACTTTGGTACACCATTTACTTTAAATCGGATGAAAATATATATGAGAGCTATATCTAAATCTGAACCGATTTTTCCGAATTTCAATATGGTTCGTCCTTGGGCCAAACAAATGAGCTGTGCCAAATTTCATGCAATTCGGATCATAAATGCGAAATGTACTTTTTTTACAATTTAACACCAACAGATGGGCCGACGGACGGACGGACATGCATAAATCGACTCAGAAAGTGATTCTATGCATATTCTAAAAGGGGTCTATCTCAATTATTTTTTCCTGTTACAAATATATGCACAAAGACATAATACCCTATGCACAAAGACATAATACCCTGTACCTGTGGTGAAGGGTATACAAACCATGCCTAGGTTTAACCATTAAAAAAATATTTTTATACCCTTCACCACTCTGTGGTACAGGGTATTATGTCTTTGTGCATATGTTTCTAACAGGCAAAAGGAAACGAGATAGGCCCATGGTTTCTTTTGAGAATATGCATAGAATCACTTTCTGAGTCGATTTATGCATGTCCGTCCGTCCGTCGGTCGATGTAAAATTGTAAACAAAGTACAGGTCGCATTTATAATCCGAATGGGATGAAATTTAGCATAGGTCACTTAGTTGGCCCAAGGACGAACCCTATTGAAATTGGGAAAAATCGGCTCAGATTTAGATATAGCTCCCATATATTTAACCGATTTAAAGTAAACGGACCCTATATATCTTTCGATTTGCACGAAATTTGGTACAGCCTAATCATTCAGGTCTAGAATGATGTCCACCAAGTTTCGTAAAAATCGGTCCATATTTAGATATAGCTCCCATATATAGTTTCGTCCGATTTCATGTAAATGGTGCCACAAAACCCCTATATATATTTTGATTTGCACGAAATTCGGTACAACGTACTGAACTAAGCCTAGACTGATGTCTGCCAAGTTTCGAGAAAATCGGTCCAGATTTAGATATAGCTCCCATATATAGTTTCGTCCGATTTCATGTAAATGGTGCCCCTAAGTCCCTATATGTCTGTCGATTTGCACGATATTTGGCATAACGTACTGAATTGAGTCTAGAATGATGTTTTCCAAGTTTCGTGAAAATAGGTCAAGATTTAGATATAGCTCCCATATATAGTTTCGTCCGATTTCATGTAAATGGAGCACCAAAGTCGCTATATATCCTTCGATTTGCACGAAATTTGGCATAACGTACTTAATTGAACTTAGAATGATGTCTGCCAAGTTTAATGAAAATCGGTCCTGATTTAGATATAGCTCCCATATATAGTTTCGTCCGATTTCATGTAAATGGTGCCCCAAAGTCCATATATATCTTTCGATTTGCACGAAATGTGGTACAGCCTAATCATTTAGGTCTAGAATGATGTCTGCCAAGTTTCGTGAAAATCGGTCCAGATTTAGATATAGCTCACATACATAGTTTCGTCCGATTTCATGTAAATGGTGCCCCAAAGTCCCTATATATCCTTCGGTTTGCACGAAATTTGTCATAACGTACTGAATTGAGCCTAGAGTGATGTCTGCCAAGTTTCGAGTAAATCGGTCCAGATTTAGATATAGCTCACATACATAGTTTCGTCCGATTTCATGTAAATGGTGCACCAAAGTCGCTATTTATCTTTCGATTTGCACGAAATCTGGCATAACGTACTGAATTGAGCCTAGAGTGATGTCTGCCTTGTTTCGTGAAAATCGGTCCAGATTTAGATATAGCTCCCTTTTATTATAGATTGATTTTAAGTAATTTACGCACCAAGGAACCAATAGGAACAAAACGTTCTGAAGTTAGTATAACCTAACCTGTGACAAGTTTGTTCGAAATCGCTTAATATTTGGATAGAGCTTCCATATATATTTTCGCCCGATTTCAAGTAAATTGGGCATCAAACTCCTCATGTTAGTCAGATTGACATAAAATTTTGCACAGCGTACAAAATTGAGCATAGAAATACGTAGTTGAGTTTTCTGGATGTACAGACATAGCCCATCAGATGACCTACTTATATTTGTTTGAAGTCGATTTACATACTTTATGGATAGATCTAGGCAGATTTACATTTAGATATATACCACATATTTCATTTCATCCAATTTCATGTTAATAGTCCTTTTTAATATACCCATAGTGGTAAAGGGTATAATATAGTCGGCCCCGTCCCACTTTACTTCTTTCCTTACTGGTTAAAAAATCCACTTCTGTAGCTAGCCCTTAAAAAATATAGTTTTTTTTTTAAATCCACGCAAAGGTCTAGCCCTTTAAATATTTGTCAAAAATCCATGCCTAGGGCTAGGTATTAAAAAATATTTTTTATAAATCCAAGCCTAGGGCTAGCTCTTAAAAAATATGTACGCCCTTATATATAGTCGGTCTCTCAATTTATAAACGCACCCCAGTGATCACCGGTTTTTTGTTTGTTATATTTGTTTGGTGTACCGTAGATTGTGTCGCCAAAAAAAAATATTTAAAAATTAACGTTTCTAATATCCCCAAATTATCCCAAATATAATCAATTTTGCAACAATTTCATTTCATTAATTCCGCACTCCTCCACTTGAGCAGGACAAATAAATAGCCATCATCAGGAAATAAATTCAAAAACATTAATTATCTTATCAACGACAGTAACGATATCGTACAGGACGATATGCCATTTGTTTTGGACGGGGACATCAACAAGAACAATACCAAAAAAAATCGCATGCCTAAACATACTGCAGGAAATACAATCCCTCACATAGGCATTCATACATATTTTATATATAATACACGTTCATGTCCTGGACAAAAGTCCCCTTTGCATGTGTCACCTACACATTGACCTTGTGTCCCGGTCATTCTAAACTGGAATTAATAGCGGTCATTTAAAACCTCCCCACCCGGTAATTTATTAGGGACTCTGGGGAGGCCATACGTTTTTTCTTGCATTTTTGCACGAATTTCAACAAAAAAACGACACCCTCCGAGGAACGGACAACATAAAATACATCGAAAGACCCATTTGTCTCCATGCCTACCTTGTTTTTCTCAGTTTTTTTTTCGGGACAGCTGTATTTCAATTGAGATTAGAAACAAATGATTTACATTTGAATTTAGATGACGATATGGCCACTAAAATGAAATTGGACAAATTTGTTGAACACAAAATTTTTGGGGATAACGTAAGGTAAAATAGCAGGAAGGGAATAGGAAATAGTCTAAACTTTTATAAGGAGTAGGACTATGTGTATTTTACAGAATTATTTTGTCATAGGCGTAATTTTTTTAAAAAATATTTTTTCATGGTCTACCTAGGAAGTGGATTTTTATACCCTACACAACTATGTTGTCAGGGTATTATAGCTTTGTGCAGCCCCAAAAGTTTGTAACGCCGCGAAATATTGGTCCTAGACCCACCTTTAAGTATACCGATCGACATATCTCGACTAGCTGAGTCGATCTAGACATGTGCGTCCGTCTGTCCATTATAATTTGTAAACACGATACAGGCCACAGTTATGGACCAATCTTCACGAAATTTTCCATGTAGGATGGGTTCTGACCAATGAAGACCTCTATTGTTTTTGGAAAGATCGGTTAATATTTAGGGAATGAAATGGACCAAAAACATTATTTTTGTCTGATTTTCTGGTCGTTCCAGACGCCGCAATTATGGCCCAAACACCGCGAACTTTTGCATGGAGAAGGGGATCGGGTCAAAGAATAAGCATGCCTGTTTTGATAAAGATCGGTCAATATTTAGCGGGCCAATGGACCCTGATTTTTGTGTGAAAAATTACAAAATTTGTATTCTATAGCGTATATATTTACCACTGGAGGACGTAGACCCGAGAAGTTGATAGTATATCCAAGAGGAGTGGTTGACCTTTAAATTGATACCAATTATATTATCGTAGGTCCTCGGATGTGGGAGTTACACTTAAATATTTACGGGTGCTTACGTATTCATATATTATTTAGTAATCTATTACCACACTGGAGAGCGGAAATATAGCGCTTTGAAATGTTCCATGAGGTTCCAGTTATGATCAAGGACAACGCCTAAAATGTTAGGTGATGATCAGATAATAACTTTTCGGATGAAGTGGACCAAAAATTTAATTAGTTGTACTTTTCGAGTCGAAAGCCGAACATCACAACATATCCCACGGTGAAGGGAATCTGGACATGTAATTAGTGGGGCTGTACTGATTATTAGTAAAATTTGCTGACCTCTAGCCAGTCAAAAGTGTGCAAAGATCGCGAAATATTGCTCAATCTCAGAATATAGAACCACAAAAATTTAGATTTTCATGGAAGTTGTGTAGGGTATTTTTTGAGTATTTACCTTAGGTGTGGATTTAAAAAAAAAATTATATATTTTTTATGGGTCTGCTATAGGCGTCGATATTTTATTTTTAAGGGTCTACCATAGCCATGGATTTTTATACCCTTCACCACACTGTGGTACAGGGTATTATGTTTTTGTGCATATGCTTGTAACAGGCAAAAATAATCGAGATAGGCCCATGGTTCATTTTGAGAATATTCTATGCATATTCTCAAAATGAACCATGGGCAGTTTTAAGTCGATTTATGCATGTCCGTCCATCCGTCTGTCTGTCGATGTTAAATTGTAAACAAAGTACAGGTCGCATTTATGATCCGAATTGGATGAAATTTGGCATAGACCACTTATTTGGCCCAAGGACGAATACTGCTGAAATTGGAAAAAATCTGTTCAGATTTAGATATAGCTCCCATATATATTATCGCCCGATTTAAGGTAAATGGTGTACCAAAGTCCTAAAATATCTTTCGATTTGCACGAAATTTAGAACAGCGTAATGAATTAGGTCTAGGATAATGTGTTTTAAGTTTCCTGAAAATCGGTTCAGATTTAGATATAGCTCCCATATATAGTATCGTCCGATAAATGGGGCACCAACGTTTCTATATATCTTTCAATTTGCACGAAATTTGTTCAGATTTAGATATAGCTCCCATATATATTTTCGTCCGATTTAAGGTAAATTGTGCACCAAAATCCCTATATATTCTTCAATTTGCACGAAATTTGGCACAGCGTAATGAAGTAGGTCTAGAATGATGTGTGTTAAGTTTCCTGAAAATCGGTTCAGATTTAGATATAGCTCCCATATATATTTTCGTCCGATTTAAGGTAAATGGGGTACCAAAGTCCCTAAATATCTTTCGATTTGCATAGCTCTCATATATAGTTTCGCCCGATTTTTGGTAAATGCTGCACCAAAGTCCCTGAAAATCATTTGATTTACACGAATTTTGGCATAGCGTATTAAATTAAGTCTAGAATGACGTGTGCTAAGTTTCGTGAAAATCGGTTCCAAAGTATATATCGGTGTCCCTATATATATATCGGTGTACCAAAGTCCCTATATATCTTTCGATTTGCACGAAAATGGGTGTAGCCTACTGAATTAGGTCTAGAATGATGTGTGCTAAGTTTCGTGAAAATCGGTTCAGATAGAGATTCGATATCAGGTAAATGGTGTACGAAAGTCCCTATATATCCATCGATTTGCATGAAATTTGGCATAGTGTACTTCATTAAGTCTAGAACGATGTGTGTTAAATTTCGTTAAAATCGGTTCAGATTTAGATATAGCTCCCATATATAGTTTCGCCCGATTTAAGGTAAATGGTGTATCAAAGTCCCTATATATCTTTCGATTTGCACGAAATTTGGTATAGCCTACTGAATTAGGTCTAGAATGATGTGTGCTAAATTTCCTGAAAATCGGTTCAGATTTAGATATAGATCCCATATAGTTTCGCCCGATTTTAGGTAAACGGTGCACCAAAGTCCCTGAAAATCATTTATTTTGCACGAATTTTTAGGTCTAGAATGATGTGTGCGAATTTAGGTCTAGAATGATGTGTGCTAAATTTCCTGAAAATCGGTTCAGATTTAGATATAGCTCCCATATAGTTTCGCCCGATTTTAGGTAAACGGTGCACCAAAGTCCCTGAAAATCATTTAATTTGCACGAATTTTGGCATAGCCTACTGAATTAGGTCTAGAATGACGTGTGCTAAGTTTCGTGAAAATCGGTTCAGATGTAAGTATAGCTCCCATATATAGCTTCGCCCGATTTTAGGTAAATGGTCTACCAATGTCCCTATATATCTTTCGATTTGACGGAAGTGAGCCTGGAATTATGTCTGCCAAGTTTTGAGAAAATCGGTCCAGATTTAGATATAGCACCCATATATAGTTTCGTTCGATTTCATGTAAATGGTGCACCAAAGTCCCTATATATCTATCGATTTGCACGAAATTTGGCATAACGTACTGAACTGAGCCTAGAGTGATGTCTGGCAAGAAAATCAGTTGAGATTTAGTACAAAATTGAGCATAGAATAACGTAGTTGCGTTTTCTAGAAGTACAGACGTAGCCTAACGGATGACCTATTGTTATTTCAAATAAATATCGATTTACATACTTTTGTCACATTGTAACACACGAATGGCATGTTTAAATATCACATATTTTAGTTGTTCCAATTTCATATTAATAGTGCTGTTTAGTATGTGCTGTGGTGAAGGGTATCATATAGTCGGCCCCGTCCGACTTTACTACTTTCCTTACAGGTTTTTCTTCCCATTTTATGTAAATTGTGCACTAAAGACCCAAAGTTTGTCCGATTGCCACACAATTCCGTACAATGAACTGTAGTTAATATAAATTAATCTCTGGCAAGTTTAGGTGCACCAAACTCCTAATGTGTATCAGATATATATCCAAATAAACAACGGGTGTCCGTTTGATATTTGCTTTAAATTGATTTACATAATGTTGTCCCATTGTAAGGAGCAACTCTATATCTGACCAAATGAAAAATTTAGTATAGGTTGCAGAACGACATGTTTATGGATCCAATTTCATTTTACTTGCCCTTCAAAAACGTGACGTCGGTTAGGATTTATCTGTTGAATATACCCAAAGTGGTGAAGGGTATCATATAGTCGGCCCCGTCCGACTTTACTAGTTTCCTTACTGGTTTAAGAATAGTTTTTAAGGGTCTACCATAGGCGTGGATTTTATAAGAATATTTTTTAAAGGTGTACCATAGGTGTGGATTTTTAAAGAGTATTTTTTAAGGGTCTACCATAGACGTGAATTTTTAAAGATTATTTTTTAAGGGTCTACCATAAACGTGAATTTTTAAAGATTATTGTTTAAAGGTCTGTCTATCACAGGCGTTGATTTGTAAAGACTATTTTAAAGGGTCTACCATAGGCGTGGATTTTTGAAGATTATTTTTAAAGGGTCTGCCATAGGCGTAAATTTTTAAAGATTATTTTTAAAAGATCTACCATAAGCGAGTATTTTTAAAGAATATTTTTCGATTTAAATTTCCAATAATTGTTGACATTTTGTGCTTGATTTCCCAACGCCAATATTTCTAGAACAAGAAATGTCCAACTATTTCCAAACAGCAAAAAAGCAACAACAATGAGAAATGACAAAACACAACAACTAATAACACCAACAATGATAATAAGAAAAGTTTTTGTACTAATATATTTTTTCCACGTAGTAGTTAAATTTATTATTGTGACAAAAGCAAATGATATTCCATGAAATGTTGGGGTGGAGGCGGAAACCCGCCCCATGGCATACCACTGCGACGTGGTCTAACATTTCATTTGAAGTCTTGAATTAAAAAGTTGGCAAAGAAACAACAATGTTATGAATGGAAATACACAAAAAAACACACCCACACACTCAACGACAGAAAACTTACAATGGTAGTGGTGGTGAAATGGAAATTGCACAGATTTGTAAATGCATTTGGACGGACAGTGGAACCGGGATATACAATAAAAACTTATAGATATGGAATTAGGATTGCAGGTTATATTCAAACACAGATCTTGAAGGTAACAATTAAATGTTTTATATTTCCTATTGGAAAGCGATCATTGACCACATATATAATTGTCCCACTGTATTTAAAATTTTCCTATGTTGTGTGTAGTATTGTGTGGTACTGCGCGAAGCCATTCCTTGGCAAACACAAATAAATATTCAAAACATAAAAGAAAACATAGATATTTATGATTGTTTGTCATCTTAGACGAGTTGTTGAATTTATGATGCTGCACATTTCCTGTTTTCTCTACACACACATGGATGCACGCACACTCACTCACCTACATTTCGCATTCTTATAAATGTGCAATGGAATTTTTCTTAGAGGAGGCCTGTAAAAATAATGTCAACATTAATAAATATGGGACGAACAGTGGGACAGGAATACAAAATACATGTTATAGAGATAGCAGGACGTACAAGGGTCTCCTATAGGGAAGAGGTCTTGGAAGGATTTTCCGTTAAGAGAGTATAACTTAGGGAGATAGGAGGCCGTATAAGGGTCCTCTATAGAAAAGAGGTTAAAGAAGGATCTTCAATTAAGAGAGTACCACTTAAGGAGATAGGAGGGTGTATAAAAGGTTCTCGATAAATAAAAGGTTTCAGAAGGATCTTCTATTAAGACAGTGCCATTTAGGGGATCGGAGTTCGTATAAGGGCCCTTTATAAAGAAGAATTCTTAGCAGGTGTTATAGGTGTTAGAGAGATAGAAGGACGTATAAGGGTCCTATATAGAGAAGAGGTCTTGGAAGGATTTTCCGTTAAGAGAGTATCACTTAGGGAGATATGTGGGCGTATAAGGGTCCTCTAAAGAGAAGAGGTCTTAGAGGGATCTTTTATTAAGGTAGTACCACTTAG